>NW_020954678.1:687538-695468 GCF_900497805.2 Vombatus ursinus
TATATATATATGTAAATTTTAATTAAAGCCATATTCAGCTAGGTCAGGGGTGGGGAATCTGTGACCTTGAGGCCACATGGGGCCTCCTAGGTCCTAGGGATTTGGATTCAGTCAAAGGGCTGCACTTGAAGACCCAGAGGGCCAGACTGAGCCCTGAGGCCACAGGTTCCCCACCCTGAACTTGGTAATTCCTTTTCCTTCATAAACTTTATACCAAGAGCACCCTCGTAGATTTGGTAAGAGCTACAGCCTTTCTCTGGCACAGAAGGCAAAATTTTTCTTTTTCTCTGCCATTTTATAAGCTCATTGAGAATGACAAGGCCTTGTTGTGAAGGACAATAGAAGAGGAAATGATTCACATAATTTAATTTTTGAAACTCACCATTGATGGCAATCCAAATAAGATATTAATGTGGGCTCATATTTTTAAAAAATTAAATACAACAGTATTTGTTAGTTCCTTTTAGCATTTATTTTTTTAAAAAGAGACAGTGACCAACAAAAAGATTCTTTGTACGTAGAAAGGATCAGTAAATCCGAAATCTCAGTAAAGTTTCAAGGCTTCAAAAACCAATGTAGGGCTATGTAGTGCTCCTGGCTGAAGCTCAAATTATTATGAGATTTGAGGACAAGTCCCTATCCTACGAACCTCAATCTCCCCTCTATAATAAAATGATCAGGTTTTCTTGACATCCAACGGCAGGGAGAGGAAATACGTAGTCCTTTAAGCTTCTTGGCAGAAGGAAGCTGGAGTTCTTAATCTCTCCTGTGTCCTGGACTCCTCTCTTGGGGTCTGGTGAAGCCTATGTACCCCTTCTCAGAATCATGTTTTTTAAAAATATAAAATAAATATACATAGGAATATGTATACATACAAAGGAAACCGATAATATTAAAACACAGTTATTAAAAACACAAGTTTACAGACTCAGATTAAGAACTCCTGAACAAAAATACTGTACAGGCAACCTCACTTTCCAAAGCCTACTTGTAGGGATGGGGCCAAACCCTTTGTTTCCTGTACATACAGATCTACAGTAGGTAGCTCATATCAGAGAGATTTCAATCAACAGTGACATTTTAAATAAATTAATGGTTCATATCTTACTTGCGAGTTTTCCTTGACTGAGTTTTTCTTACACATTGTCTGTGTGCAGTGTACTTACTATGTATACAGTCTGGGAAAGGCTAGAACTGGCTTATAACTCAAAAAAAATGGTTTATATTATAGGTAATTGTTATCGTTTCACAAGTAACTGGAAGAAGGGAGGGGAAGGATAATTGAAGAGTTTCCATACTCAGAATCCAGTACTTATTCACACTTTGAGTCTCCCTGATGTGATTCCTGTGCAGCAGATAACCTCAGCCATGGTCAAACAGCCACAGACCCTGCTGAGCAGACACACGGGCTTCTCCCATGTTTCCACAAATGTGCTCTCTACTTGGCAGTTTCTGCTTTGCAGAACCCTTAGCAAGCGAGAGCATTTCTTTGAGCCAAAAGACATGAATAGCTGCCATTTAGAAACCTGGCCTCAAGTGTACACATCTTTGCAGCACAGCCATTTTCTTTCAGAGGTTCTAAATTCAGTTGAGTAACTTGGAAACTGAAGGCACATTTTAAAAACTCTTTCCTGCACTAGCCATAGACAGAAATAGCCCCTTTGCAGAAAGAGGTTTGGGAGGAGTCGGCAGGCTCAGGAACAAGCTAGCTGTGTCCTCCTTCCAAATGGAAGGAGTTAGAGAGGAATAAGCAGTTTTATTTAAAGCTTATCCCCTCTCATCAGAGACTTAATGAGTGCCCATTGCATTTTTGGCACCAGTCTAAAGTTATATGGATTTCAACACTGAATGGATGGTGAAAACCCAGTCCATCCTCTAGGTGCTCTGTAATTTACTTGCCCTCTTCGGGTAAGCTGTTCCTCTGGGTCTCTCCTCGTCGGGAAACCAACTCTATTTCCCCACTGGCAGCCTTAAACAACTTGTGGCAATGATCAATTCGGTTTATCGTGCCTTGACCTAACAAGAGATAATGATCTGTCTAGCAAAGAAGTGGAAGGATAAATTTTAATTTAGAGCTACACAAATCACTCAGAGGAGAATCTTCTATAAATGATTTCCTCAGGATCTCACCTCAACAAGGATGGGAAAGAATACTGGGGAAAAAAAAGTCCCCAGAAGTTACAGGGAGAAACAATCTCTCTTTAGGGATACAGAGACAAAAATCAAACAGCCCCTGCCCTCCAGGAGCCTCCATTCTATAATCATTTTTCAAAGCCTGACCCTGTGCCACCCCCAATAACCTTGTGTGCAAGCCACTGTCCTAGTTAACATGCATTTTTTAAGGGAAGTCAATCCCAAGCCCCTTTACCAATATGGAGGCAGAGTGGCGCAGGGGAAAGAACGCTGGCCTTGACGTTAGAGGACCAACCAGGCAGAGTAACAGAAAGAGTACTGGATTTAGAGTCGAAGGACCTTGGTCCAATTGTGGCTCTGTTAATCACTAGCTGTGTAACTCTGAGTAAGTCACAACCTTGTCAGGCATCAATTTCTCACCTGTAAAACAGAAGGGGGCAGCGTTTGGACTAGATGGCCAAATCTATGATCCTGTAATCTTGGTCCAAATCCTGCTATACATCTTGCCATCTCTCTGACTTTGAGGAAATTATTGCACCACTTGGGGGCGGGGGTGATTTTTCTCAAGTGTCAAATGAGAGAACTGGACTGGATGCTCTCCAAGGTCCCTTTCCAGCTCCAAATTCTACGGCCGTCCGAAGTCCACCAAAATGTACTAAACATTGCAGAAAATGCTAGTCTTATTCTTCTACCACATTATTATCATCCTTCCCCTAAAGTATGCCCATCCCTTTTCCACGTGTCTTATCTAACATGATGCATTTTCATCCGCAGAGACCAAGGAGCAAGCTGAATGCTGTACATAAGCATCAAAAATTCCACTTCTCCAAAGAACAGGCTTGGAGGCTGATGCCAACCCCAGCACAAGCTTTCACACTTCATTTTCTCTTTGGCCTTTGTCTAATCTAGTCACTCTTAATTACTGCAATGCTAGATGTAGAATTAAAGGGGGAGATCCCCTTTCTTTTCCTTCCCAAGCTGGGGAGTGTTCTTCAGGAAACTGCTGTATGAGCTCTGGCAAGCTGCTTACTGGGCTCTGTGGATCTGTTTCCTCATGCGAAATGAGGACAGGAAATCCTGTCCTGTGACCTCCTCACAGGCTTCTTGAGACCAAATTAGACCATGAACTTTTATTTACTGAACGGGGAAAGGGAGAGAAAGTCCTGTACCTGTGATATCATATATTTATTCCTGGAGAGGAATGAAGACTGACACCTGTTCTGCTACTTGGTCTTAAGAGTTGTTGGGGGCACTGAAAGGTTGGGATTCCACAGCCAGCATGTGTCCTGAAGTGGGACTGGAACCCAGGTCTTCATGTATGAGGGGCTGGCTCTCTTTCCACCTAGCAAAATGCCTCTCAAATTATTTTCAAGAGTAGGAAATATACATATGTAAAACATAGTCATTCAACTCTCCATGTTCAATTTGGCCAAAGCCACACAAAGCAATCAAATCCGACAGGATAATTTCCTTAAACTTCCATAACCCCACTACACTCACTATAAGTTACTTAACCAACATCAGGGAAGGAGTCTAAGGACAGTTTGCCCTGTTCCATTAGACTAGATCAAAGATGGGCCAAATATGGTTGGTTTTGTCCAATTTTCTTGAGTCTGATTCCTGCTGACTCCTGAGTATATATGCATGGCCCACAACTGGGCCTGCCCTCTCAGGATTTTGTCTTTTCTAATTTGCTTTTAACTCTTAAGGGGCCTAGCATTTGTCAAAGATAGCTGTATGATCCCATGTCCTGAAGCATTAGCAAATCCTCCATTCACCATAAGAATAATGCAGAAGAGAACAGAAGAAAACAGTAGTAATCCCAGGAGGAAGAAGAAAAGTCTGTCTCCCTAAAAAAATGTAAAGCATTAAAAGTTTAATATGGCATCTCAGCACATCCAGGGTATAGAGAAAGGCTTAAGGCTACTGTTGCTATGGCAACAGATCCTTGCCACAGCTGTGAGTCCCTACAGGGTGCAATTCTGAAAGGTTTCCTTAGGAAGGAACACTCCTCCTCTGTGACTATCAGAACAAAAAAAAAAATGGTGGGCTTCCTGCCTCCCTCTGTTCATAGTACTTTGCTTCACAGTAGAATGGGAAGACCAAGATGGTTTTATATAATATTTTTGAGCCAGAAAAAACCTTAGAGTTCATTTAGTCCAACCCCCTCATTGTATAGATGAGAAACTAAGCAGGGAGGTTAATGACTTTCTGAAATCTTCCATAAATGATTTTCTCTCTTTACAACTGAAGGCCCTACCATGAATTAATCCACCAAACTCTGGCCACTTCCTAATTCTTGATTTATCAAGAGAGCTCCAAAGTTATTTCAAAATCCCTTAGGTTACAAATGTAATTTCTACCAAAGCTTTGAGGTAATCAAGACTTCCTTTGCAGAGGCAGATCACAGTCTCTATTCCTCTGCAACCATAATCAATGAACCCCCAAGACAATACGTATTCTTCCACCCTAGTCTAAAGACAGTGGGAATTTCATGCCAGGGAAACCAATCTGCCCTTAAGGTGTACGAGCAAAAAGCAAAATCCATTACACTCAAGTACTAACACTTTGAGATTAGTTTATTAAAACAGAAGAAAGAACAGGAGACGAGTTCTTACTTACGGTCACTGGCTACATATTGCCTGTGTACTACTCAAGAGCTCTATTTGCAAAATGTGTATACCGAAACTTCTACTGTCTATGTCATAGATGAGTCAAGAGGACAATCACACTTTTGTTAAAAGGACATTAAACTCCTGGACAAAAGGTATTTTATAGTAATGCTGTCATTCAATGCCATAAACATTTATACTGTGCAACCACTTGTAAGCTGTTAAGCTACAGTTTCTAAGAAAGAGTCCTCTACCTTCATGGAGTTTTCAGTCTGGTAAGGGACATTAAGAAGATACAAATTAAAACGTGATAAATGCTAAGAGAAAGGAACAAGCTGTAATAAGTTTAGAGGAAAATTTACTTCATACTTATTGCACACATTGTAGCTAAAAGAATTATTTCTGTCTTCAACTTTGTCTATTTGGTAGTGATACAACAATGGACACGTTTGGCACAAATATCTGACAAGTTCAAGGATATCAATTAACCACATTCGGTTCTTCCCACTACCACTCCTCCTCTCCCCTCCCTCCCAAAATAAAGTAGTACAAATGAAGTCTTCTAAGAACTTGGGTAACTAAGTTATGAGAACCCACCTCTGAAGTAGGAGAACTATAAGCACTTTGGGAAAGAGGCAGAGAAATAAACTGTCTAAGGTTGAATTAATTATGAAAACTTTTGGATATCTCTACAGAAAAATCCATTTTTCTGCTATACAAAGCAAGTGTCAAATTAGCTTCCCCCTCTCCCAGAAGCAACATCACCAGGGGAATGTTTTGTTGTTGAGGGTGGAATCTGAGTGTGAGATTGGGGGTGGAGGGAAAAGCCCTCTCTGGTGATGAAGACATAGAGAGCAGCGGAGCATAACCAAACGCTGTGTCATGCTAGAACTCTGGGGCTTTCTATGCTGACACCAAGTCCTGAATTCAACCAGCAAGAGAGCAAATGGGATTGTGCTAGATGAACAGCAAGGGTAGCCACCACTGGGACTCATGGTGTCACTACAGAATTCAGGGAAGCAATTAATTCATTAAAACATCATTCTAGGGCAAAGAACATAAAAGTGAGGCCATGGAACAAAAGGCCAGGTCAAATTAAAAATGAAAAAAGTGTTGTATTCTAGTTGTAAAAATTACTCTTGGCATAATGATGAAGTAGGTATTTGACTTTCTGGCCTTATTCCTCCCTCCAACCTCAAATGGACAGATAAGTGTCAGTCCAGCATGCTATAAAGAGGAAAAAAAAAAAGAGAGAGAGAGACTATTTTGAAGTTTTAAAGATTGAAAGTAATAGAAGCATTAATAGGAAACACTCTCTTGTAAAGGGAGCTAAGAGAAAATACAACAGCCAGTTTGCCAGTTCTACTGACTTCTCAGCATCTCAACCCATCAGAGGCTCCAAAGCAGTTAGTTACCACAGGCACCAAGAAGTTTGCTAACTGTCAGAATCCACAGGAGACTCAGATTACAACACCGGAAACATTTTTTGTGCACTGGAAAGTCAGATTTCCTTCCGTGTCCCTGTACACAATGCTGCAAAAAAAACCTGTTCCCAAATATAAGCTACTTACAGACCCATTACTTTTAACTTGGGACAAAATCCCAAATCCTGGTAAGCAGTCAAGATTTTTTCCCTTTTCCCTAAAAATCTCTTCAGAGTATTTACAGAATTATTAGTTCCAAGACCCTTTATCCAGGCAAGATTGAAAGGAAAATAAAAATATTTTAATTTTCAGTGCACATTTGATCAGATGAGTATATATACCAAGAGCTGCCCTTTTGCAAAATATTATAGAACATAAGACAGGAAGGAGAGGCTTGACTCCATTCAAATTGAAAGCAGATTGCCCACTTAAGGGTCTCAATCCCTTTGCCTACAATTCAGGGAAACAGGAACCACAAAGCAATGTATTTTTGAGTACTATGCCAGACAGCTTTTTAATACCACTTTTATACATGACAAGTGTATTAAAAGACTTTTGTGAAATCTTCCACAAGTTGAAATGAGGATGGATATCACACAATCCTTTCACAGAAATGGAAAAGAGCAAGCTAGAGCATTTAAAAATGACATGACCTTCCGAAGTCAGTCCTGTATTCTTTCTGCTCACATAAAGACTGAGAAAGTAGAGAGTATCTGAACACATTCTTCCTTTCAAGAGTTAAATGATGGATTCTTTCTTTATCTTGCCCTCTGGTTCTAACAGAGCTGGACAGTTTTCTTTGGTGATCTTTTGAAATGTGGTGTCCAGTTTTTCCTTTGGTCATAGTTTTCAAGAAGTCTGATGATGCTTAAATTATCTCTCCTAGATCTGTTTTCTAGGTCACTTGTTTTTGATAGTTGCTACTTTCGATCTTGTGACTTTGCTCTAATATTTCTTGTCTCATGGGTTCACTCTTCGGCCTTTTCTTCTATTTTTTAAGGGAGACCACTACTTGGGTGAGGTTTTCTATCTTCTGGGGTATTTTTAAAAGTCTATTTTTTATTCTAAACCTAAAACTAAAAAAGAGCATTTTCATATACACAGAAGACACACACAAAAGGAGGACTGTATACAAAAATGTGAATTCTCCATTTCATACAGCTTGCTTTAAAAAAAAAAAGTATGGATTTTACACACTTTCAAAACTGTTCTGCTTATCTGTGCTTCTTTCTGTTCCCTTCTGTGCATTAAAAAAAAATGTTTCAATAGCCACCTTTTCTTTTTCTTTTTTTTTTTGCATTTTTAAGTCTTTTGAAGTTGTTTTCTTTACAATGTTGTATTCCTTGTATAAAAGGTTCTCTTGGTTTTGTTCACTTCACTCTGCATCAGCTCATACTACCTAAGAGTCTCTGAAATCATCTTCTGTCATTTCTTCTAGCTCACATAATAACACTCTATTCATATACCACAGTTTGTATAGCTACTTCCCAATTGATTGTGCTCACTTCCTTAAATTCTAGTTCTTTGCTTTTCTTTTTTTCCACTTTAACGTCCCCTTGAGCATAAGGGAGTGTTTATAGCTATTTCCTCCCCCCATAATTATCCTCCCTCTTAACACACACTCCCATCCCTGTTTGTTTCCCTGTTGAGTTTGAGGTGTTGGTATATGTCTAATCTTTCTTCGTCTATTTCTGACAAGAGTGAAGTTCACCCACAGTAGTCAATGACTATAGTAATCTACTATTTGATAAACCCAAAGAC
>NW_020954678.1:695549-695884 GCF_900497805.2 Vombatus ursinus
ATAAAGGCAAACTATAAGCAAACTGGGAGAGCAAGGATTAGTTTACCTGTCAGATCTACGGAGAACAGAAGAATTCATGACCAAACAGGAGATAGAGAACATTACGAAAAGCAAAACAGATAATTTTGATTACATTAAATTGAAAAGTTTTTGCACAAACAAAGCCAATGCAACTAAGATTAAAAGGAAGGTAGAAAATTGGGAAAGAATTTTTATAACCAGTCTCTCTGACAAGGGCCTCGTTTCTAAAATATATAGAGATTTATGTCAAATTTATAAGAATACAAGCCATTCCCCAATGTATAAATGGTCAAAGGATATGAACTGACAGTTCT
>NW_020954678.1:695894-700540 GCF_900497805.2 Vombatus ursinus
TTTAAACTCAAAAGCATATGGAAGTGATTACTGATAAATCAAAATAATAAAAAGAGTGAAGTTCACCAATGCTTGCTGTCTTCATCCCCATGCTTGAATACTTCTCATGCATCTCAATTGTAAGAAATAGAAGTTCCATCCCTTTCTTCCTCCTTTCTACATTAGTATATTCCTTTTTATCATGCTTATAACTGTTGTGGGGTTACTCTCTCCTGGGTTTACCTTTTGTATTTTGTATTAATTCAAAGTAGCTTTTCATTGTTTGGTATATTTTCCCCATTTACTCTTATTTTCGGTCTCAGTTACTGGACTGTGGTTTTCTGTTTAGGAAAATTCCCTCTCATCCGGCTGGATGTTCTGGGTAGGTCTCATTCAGTCCTGTTCCCTCTGCAGTCTGAATAAAGGCTACCATTGCCATTCTCAATATGGTGGCCGGTGTTGGGCCTCAATCTCTGCCTCAGTCTCTTTATGGTCCATTGGAAGCACTGGCCTTGGCTAGACTCTTCTACATCTTGCACAATTCCTAATTAGAAGTTGGTTCTGTTTCTTGCTGTGGCCCTTACAGGTTCCAGGATTGCTGGAGATCTCACTAGTCTCTTGCAGCCTCTTTGGTACTGGTATTGAAGCACTGAGTTGGCCCTGTCTCCTACACTGGCTCCCAGTGCTCCAAGTGTACATTCCAAGGCTCTGTCTTCTGCTCAAAGATCTATGGAGATGAATTCTGTATGTACCTGCTTCTGTTCTGAAAAAGCAGGGTTGGGATCTGGTTTCAGACCCCTGATTGTTGGCTTGCTCAGAGTATAGGCCTGGCTCCAGGTCCATTCATAGGAGTTCACACTGCAGAGCCCGAATGACTTCTCCCTCTGCCTCCAGCTGTTTACGTGTATTAGATCTGTGCTCAGAGCTGGCTTGCCTTGGGAGGCCTCTGAACGGCTCTGGACTGCGTGGCAGAGCTTATTTCCGATTCCTTTGGTTTTCTTTATCATTAGTCTTTCTGGAGTCCTCTGCAGCTATTTTCTAGGGTTTCTATAGGACAAAGAGCTGGGCGTCTCTATGACCTTTCACTTTGCCATCTGAAGCAGAAGGCCACAATTTGTTGCTTGTGTGGCTTCCGTTTTGTATGTACAGCTAACCAGGGCTTAACACACCAACTTCAAGAAAGAGGAAGGCTAGAGAAAAGACAGCTAACAACTACTTAGAGCTGTTTCACTTTGTCAAGTTGCAAGTTGCAGCCAACCCCAAAGCTTTTCCCACTAAACTCAGATCTTCAGAAGGCAAAGCGTGAAGTTAATGTGCTACTTAACTTACAATATTGATAACTTATGAAAAATAAGCCACATCACATGTACGTGACCCCCGGGGCAAGTCATGCAACTTCTTTGGACCTCAGTTTCCTCTTCTATAAAATGAGGCCAACCTACAAGATTTTTGAAGTCCCTTCCAGTTCTAAATCTAGTGATTCTATTTTCCCATGGGTGAAATAGACCCCTTAATTGTGGGTCTAAAACCATGAGATTTGCTAAAGAAAAAAAAAAGGAAGCAAACTGGAATTTACAAGATCAAAGATTTAGAGCTGGATGGGGCAGTAGTCCAACCCCTTTATTTTTCAGATGAGAAAACTGAGCCCCAGAGGTTAAGTACTTATCCAGGGCTACACAGGAGGTGATAAGAGTCGGAATTTGAACCCAGGGCCACGTGACAAATCCAGTTATGTTACATGGCAATTTCACAACTCCAACTTCTTCATTTCTCACCCAGTTGTACTCTTTCAAACATCTCCATTATGTCACTAGGGCCCTCGTGATTGGGCAAGATCGTAACAGTCTTGGTACTCACACCTCAACAGGAGCCTATGCCACTGGGGCCCCTGAGTGGAGGAAAGAGTAAAGAGCTCTTCTCCAAACCACCCTCACTTCCCCAATGACCCTGCCCTGTACCTGTTTAGCTTCTTTCTATGTGTGATCTTTCCCCATTAGAATGTAAGCTCCAGGGGTAGGAGGTGTTGGTTGCCTTTCTTTTTTTGTCTTTATATCCCATGAATTTAGCACAGCCCTTGGCACAGAGTAGGAACTTAATAAATGTTTACTGACTGAATGGCTGTGGAACCAGTGTATTACCTAAATATTTACCTGTGGGTTCTGAAAATCAACCCAAAAACACAAGCTGGAGTAGGTGTGGCTAGATAGCATTTCATTTGTGATTACAAGTTCCATGCAAGTCAGCAATGCACGGTGACAACCCCAAAGCTAAGTGCCTCCCAGGTTAACTTCAGAAGGTACAGAATCAGGATGAAAGAGGTATAGCCTCCCTGCTGTCTGCCCTGGTCAAGCTATACTTGGGTGCCTGCAGTCAGTACCGGATACTACATCTTGGGAGGCTGGAGTTGGAAGCACTCAAAGGAAGGCAACTAGCACGGACAGGGAAAGTCCTTAAGCTCAAGACAAAAGGAGAGGCTGAAGAAACTGATGATGTTTAGCTCAGAAATCAGAAGACTCAGGAAGCACATGACAGCTAAGTGTTGGAAGGGCTGACATGCAGAAGACTTGCTCTGGTTGGTCTCAAAGAACAGAACTGCAAGCAAAGGGTGGAAGTTTCAAAAAGGAAATTGAAGCTTAATGTCAGGGAAAATTTCCTGACAATTAGAGTTATTACAAAATAGCAGGGATTGCCCCAGCAAGTCATGGCATCTCCCTCAATAAGGTCTTCAAGTAAAGGCTGAATCTTGTTGGGTCAATTTTATTTTTTATTAATTAATTAATTAATTTTCAGTTTTCAACATTCACTTCCACAAGATTTTGAGTTCCAAATTTCCTCCCCATCTCCCCCCCACCCCACCCCAAGACAGTGCAAAGTCTGAATACCCTTTCTCCTAGTCTTTGTTGGGTCCATTTTAGAGGGGATTATCATTGTTGAGGTGTGACTTGGACTAAATGGCTTTGGAAGTCCCTTCTGATTCTGTGATTCAGGGTCTCTAAATATGTACTTGATTTCTGGAGTGAATATATATTTTCTATCTTGTCTTAAAGAAATGCTTAGGAGGTTTTGCACACACCCAAGGAGACACAGGTTATTTGATATGGGAACAAATGGGGAAAGTCACCCAAGAATCAGAGAGGCAGTTGGTCATAATGACAGATACAATTTGGGGCTGGCTGAAGACAAGGAAGTTAGTTTCTGTTCTCATTTCTTTGGGATTTCAGAAGCACTTACTGAACAGAGAGGTCACCATAAGAAATCTATGAAGCACAGTTAAGAAGAGCTTTAAGTATTGCTAATAAAGGAATAGAGTGGAAGAGCATATCAGCAATGCTTACATGTGCTGAGAGCTGAGGATACAAAACAGAAAGGGAGATAGTTCCCACCTTCAAACTCACATTCCAACTGGAGAAGACCATACATAAAGGTTCAGGTCATGGCAGATGGTAGGTCCTGGTAGGAAAGGAGCAAGGTGAATCTGAACGCCTCCCAGGGCCTTAGGAAGCGATAGGGAGATGGTCCCCCATCAAGAAGGGTTAGAGTGCAGTGGGCTTCTGGGTTATCTAGTCAGGAAGAGGAAGGATCAAGCATGCAGCTGACAGGTGGTGCCCAATATGCCTGCTGAAGTCAATTATAGTTACTGTCTATGGTCATATGGCAACTCTAGTATTCCTGATCTGCCTGGAGAACCACAGAAATAAAACCACCTGCCCTGGGGTAACTTTCATTTAAGAAAGGGTTAGGGTCATTAGCATGAGAGTAAATACGAATAGCCTCCAGAAAGACCTTTTGAATAGATAACCAAACTAGGAGAACCTAAGTCACTAAAAAAACCTAACTACAACTTTCAAAGAAGACTCAAAGGCACAAACAGAGAAAATGAATAACAAACCCTCAGAGGACAGATGAGGGTGGAATGTCCCACCAACTGAAACTAGGTGTTTTCTAACCAAGCTCTCCAAAATGGTAAAGTAAGGAGGTGGACAAGTGACTTCAAAGTTTGCCCAAGTCTGAGAGAATCTGTAAAGAAATCAAAGTTTGTTTAGCAACGAATCACAATGCTCAGATTGACTTTTGGGGGTTGGTAGAAAGGAACAACACTGAGATGTTAACCACCTTCCCCATAGACATGTTCTTTCAAGAGACCTCCAAAAAAAACCCCACACAAAACAACAAAAAAAAGCCAACCTATTTCAATTGCTAGTTCAAATTTGGAAAAAAAAAATAGATATGTATTCTGCCTCAAAGTCAAGAGCTATCTGGGATCTATCTAGGCTTGTCTAGCTACATAGCTGAGGATATATGAGGCAGGATATAACATGGCAAGCCCTTCTGCAGCCCTGGCAGCCAAAGAGGCTGCTGTGACTCATAAGACAGATCAGGAGGAAGATAAGTACAGAAGCAAAGGGGATATTTCCATTGTTACCTTCTGTTCAGTGACATCAATTCCCAGGGTACATATCGGTCTAAGGCTGGCTTTATGAGAAAATTGGTCTGTTTCCTTCCTTTCAAAATAAAAACAACCCAAAAAAACCAACACTCTTTGGTAACAAGTGTAAGGTTGGACTTCACATGGGTAATATCTGACCATTTAATAAGACTTTTAAAAATAATGCCATAAAATGAACCTACAAAAGTATCCAGTGTTTCTTCTTCAACAGTTAGAAAAA
>NW_020954678.1:700587-700689 GCF_900497805.2 Vombatus ursinus
TCAACAAGTTGCAAAAACTTCCAGATTTTCTCCTGACCTGTTAGTAGAACCCTAGAAACTCCTCAGCCTGGCCCGATGAAGTCCTGTCTACCACTGCCTGAC
>NW_020954678.1:700717-709690 GCF_900497805.2 Vombatus ursinus
CAGCTGGGACAGGCTGTCAGGTCCTCATCTAATTGAAGATCTATCTATCGAGATTCAATGAATTCTCATCTTCTATGGTTTGAGGCCACAGTCAACAATTCAACTGGGATGAGGTCTCAAGGCCTGTGAGCATAGAAATGAACTGACCTTAGTTTCTTGTTTAATTCTCAAATGGGGGAAATGTGAGCTTCAGAGGGAACATTTTAACTAATATAATTCTGAGGTAGTATTTGGGTTATTCATTCCTACCTAAAACGCCAGAAACCGCATCTCCCCCTGATTTCATCCAGACAAGATCCCAAGTCCTGCTCACGGCCTGGAACTTAGATTTTGGGATCCAAGAATAAGCCTCCTGAGGCTGCTGTGTGAGGACGGGGAACCTAATTCCCTCCCACTCCCCGAAATGGCTACTCTGGCAATACTGGGCCTA
Source organism: Vombatus ursinus (assembly GCF_900497805.2). Classification (NCBI taxonomy): domain Eukaryota; kingdom Metazoa; phylum Chordata; class Mammalia; order Diprotodontia; family Vombatidae; genus Vombatus; species Vombatus ursinus. Next base: position 701,148 of record NW_020954678.1, read on the forward strand.
TCTCTATTACTGACAACAGCTGAGCTTTATATGATACTTTTAAAGAGTCGCATCATTTCTTCACAACCTCCCTGTGAGGTGGGGAATGCAAACATATCCATTCTATGGATGCTGAAAATACGGACAACACTCTAGAGATCCCAGAGTTCCAAGGTAGAAGAGGCAGATTCCAAGCCCAGCTCTTCTGATGCCAAGTTGAGGCCACCTTCCACTACTCCACACAGCTTCTCAAGACTTCACCCCTCTGAAAGCTACTCCTTTCCTCCCCCATTCCCAGGTCCTCTGAGGAACTCCTTATAACTGAGATGGCCTCCAGCCAAGTTAATGGCAAAGCTTTACAGGAGGAACTCAAAAGCTCTGCTTCCACTGAGGTACCTTACTTATTCTACAATCTTTCTTTAAGGCACCAAGAATACAAGGCAAATAACCCATCAATAAAATCCAAAGTGTTGGCAGAAATAATTTCAACTGGTATTATCCTCATTTCATAAAACAGATGAGAATGCTGAGGCTTATGCAATGCTAACTGAGGACTTCCTCATGATCACACAAAGGTGGGATTCAAACCCACATCTCTCCTTCTGTCTAAGTCCAGGCCTTTTACCATCTGCCCATAATGTTTTGTACCAGGAGAAAGACTTCATGAAGGGTCACCACCAGAAACCATAATAAAGGATTGAGAGTAGAGTTATTTCCCATATGGAAACATTCCAACTCAGATGTAGTTTCAGAATTGAATTCACTAAAATTTCGATTTCCAATATAATTTCCTTAAATAATACTGCAGAAGGCAGCTTCATGGCACAGTGGACCTGGAGTCAGGAAGATATGAATCCAAATCTGACTATCTATGTGACCCTGATCAAGTCACTTAACTTCTGTCTGCCCTAGTTTCCTTATCTGTATAATGGGGATAACAACAGCACCTACCTTGCAGAGTTATTGAGAGGATCACATGAAATAATATTTGTAAAACATCTGGCACATAGTAGGCACTATAGAAATGCTTATTTCTTCTCTCTTTTCCTCTAATACAAAGCTTGATCCTTTTTCTTAAGTAAATTATAATTATATAGCTCTTCAGTTAAAACAGTGGCCTGGCCCAGAATATTAGTCATGCTATATTTCTGACTAGTTCTTGTTTAATCTGAAAATGTATACACTCCACAAAAACAAACACATTAATAGTCTGGCTAACATAAATCCTTATTTCTTGCAATGCCTTTCTGACTCTAATGGGGAGAGTCTCACTGCTTCTACTTCAGGAAATTAACTCTTCATCTTCAAGCAACAGGAATTTTAAAATTGGGTACCAAATCTGTCACCATGACACCATCTCTCCATATTTTTTATCCTCTGATGAACCATAAATTGTAGAAGCAACACAGCATAGTAGAATACTGCCCTTGGAGCCCAGAAGTCCTGCCTTGGATAAACCCTGCCTGTGTGACCCTGGCTGGGCAACTTACTTACTCCCAGGGTTCTAGGCAACTCTCTAAAGACTCTAAGGTACAGAGAAGTTGCAGATCTGCATTAGTAGAGTCTTACTAGGTAAATACCTCATAATAATTAAATTGCAGATCTAGCTAGTTCCTGTCCCTATCCCCTTAAGGTGTTGATAAAAAATTTTTCTGATCAAGTGGTTCATTTCTTCTCTTTTGAGATCTGGGGGCAACTAGATGGCACATGGGATAGAGCGCTGGGCCTGGAATAAAGAAAACCTGAATTTAAATCCCACCTCAGATATTTATTAGCTGTGTTACCCTGAACAAGTCATTTAACCTCTGCCTCAGTTTCCTCAACTGTAAAATGGAGGTAATAACAGCACCTACCTTGCAGGGATATTGTGAGGATCAAATGAGATAACGTTCGTAAAGTACCTTGCAAACTTTAAAGCACTATATAAAGGCTAGCTATTATTATTGTTATTAATATTAGAAACCTATCTGAAGGTTTGTTATCTCTTCACCTCTGGTGAGACACACATGAAACCTTTTTGATTCTTAATCTGTATAAGTTAAGGGGCTCTCTCTGAACAAATAAATTTGAAAATAAAATCTGTAGGTTGGTTTTCTAATAGTTTAAGGTGACTTTTCATCCTCTTAAAGTGGGTGACTCAAGGACTGGCGACAGGAGAAGATAGCTTGGATTTTCCCAATATGTACGTGTGCACAGGAGATATGACAACAATGTTTGAACAGCAACATTAATTGACCAGTCATTCTACAATGGCACATTGAAAATGCAGCCAACATGTTGGGACCCAGGTGAGTTCTGCCTTTTCCTCCTATCTACATCCTCATGTTTTTCTTAGAAAAACAGTGCTGGCACCCAAGCATCAAGGCCTTCAGCTGAATAGTCCAAACAGCTGTCTCAATAGCATCAAGTATTAGCCAGGAAGAAGAGGTCAATAGTTAAGACAATGTCTGCAACTCAAGGGATATTACTGAGTAGCACTTTTTGAATAGCTAGTCTCAGAACCAACCCTTCAGGAAATCATGGTCTATAAAGGTCCTTCCTAGTTCTAAATCCTATAAAAGCAGAGAATACAGATTAAGAGGCCAGCTCTGCCATGAAAGTTCCTAAGGAAAAAGGGACATGTTACTTATTATACTACTTTATCATGCTCTCTAGTACCCCTCAAAGAACTTACCATAATTGAGCCTACCTCAATGAATTCACACTGGCAAATGTATCATATCTAATTGTTTGCCTTATTCTTCAGTAACTAAGTAGTTGCAGCATCCTCTAGACCTCTATGAATTCCAAAGTTAGACATACCCTTTGCACCTTTCTAGGGCAAGGGTTAAAAAGAAAGCTCAGGCCTCATTCCAGAGGGGATAAGCAAGTCTCTTCTTGCAAGGGAAGTATATCACGCTAAATCCTGGTTCCTACATGCCAAGAGGTGAAACCTAATACCTAATGAAGTAAATAAATAAACCTAATACTTAAAAAAAAATGAAGGTTCAAGAAGTTCATTTCAAAGGAACTTTACTGGAAAAATTAAAAAATCGGTCTACAGAGGACTGATATGCTGCAATTCTCCACTGCCATCCCCATGGTCCAATGACTATCCCTATTATTCTCCCAGAGTTCTCATCACAACTAAATGAAAAAGTCACACCTTCCAATGGTCAAAGCTTTTCTCTTTCTCTAAGGTTTCAGAGAGTCTGCTACCCCTCATCTCCAGCAAGGTATTTAATAGTAGCACAGGGTAACTGGAGCATAACAAGGAAGGATAGATAAGTATATCTGGATGTAAACAGGCACTTCTTTTTAATGAAAAAGAGACTCTTGGAGGTTAGAAAGGGGTGTGGGGAAGAGAATCCATCTGGCTCTAGAGAAAGATCCCCTCCAAAATATGTTTTAAACCTCTCAAAAAGATCAAAACATTAGATCATATACATAGATCACAGATACTTAGGTAGAATTGCTGGTTTGGGGGCTGTTATAGAAGTCTATCATTTCAAGATGCCTAATCTAGTCAGGGTACATATCACTGATTCTCATGCTAAGCATCTCACTCAAGGATACAATGCAGATCATATTTTCTCCAACTAGGCCTAGAAATACATTTGGGGATAAGAAAATATTAGCAGAGTTCAGCAAATAATTTCAATTGTTTCCCAACTTTAGTCACTACTTCCCTGTATAACTAACTGGAATTCATAGGTTTCCTTTTCAAACTCTAGAGGGGAAGAACAGTAAAAGGAAATCCATACTATTCCCAGAAAAAAGGTCCACCTCATTTCATAATAGCGGAATAGTGGAAAACCAGGGGAGAAAAATTCCATGAAAGACAGAGATAAAGAGTCTGAGACTAATTTACTTAACTCCCCATTGGAGTTCAATTCAAGTGAGACTTCTTAGCTATACTCCAGCAAGTGGTGGTCCCAACAGTCACTCCAAGAAGTCTTCCTTCTGCTGCATCCTGACTAAGGAGGTTGACCTGTTCTTTCCCTATAGTCCAGCTGGGACTTTGTTAGTCTGCCAGCTGGCAGCCTGGGAAACCCCATTTCTAGCTCTTACTGACCTTTCCTCATGTTAGCAAAATTAGTTTTATCGGGTCTCTTTTCAAAGCCCCACCTTTTTTATTACCCCTCCCCATTCCATTATGTGTATATAACAGACAATACAATTTTATCTAACATAGTTTTTCCCAAACACAAAAGAAGGTAGATTCCTAACAATCATAGCCAGCACTCACCTATGGATGGGAAAAAGACTCAAGCAAACCTCCTGCAGCATGAGTGAACAAAGCAGAGACCCCCTGGAGCCTCTAGGATGGGGGTTAACCTTTTTTAATGGCATGGAGACCTTTAGCAGTTCAGTGAAGCCTATAAATCCCTTCTCAGAATAATGTTTTTAAATGTATAAAATACACAGGATAGAAGGGAAACCAATTATAATGAAATAAAGATGCATTTTTTCCCATTCAAGTTCACAGACAGTGCTCCTCCAAATCTATCCCTTGGGGCTGTGGACCCCAACCTTAAGAACCCGCTCTAAAAGAATCTTTGGTTGGAGGACCTACTGGCCTTAAGTACAGCTTACACCTGTCTATACTAAAAGACAGTTCATCTCCATTTTAAGTAAATACTGAAGGAAGCTGAACTGAGCCCCAAGGCTTTCAGCAGGGTGTCAAAATGGATGGCCTCCTGGACAGAATGCCCCCATTTCAAATGCACCTGCCCAACAAACACACACACACAGAGCTATTCTAGGAGACTGTTATTAGACCAAACTGGGCTCATCTTTCTGACTATAGTAGACAGGCCCAACCAATGCTGCAGTGACAGAACGGAGACACTAAAGGTGACCTACTGGAAACAAGGGAACACCTCTTTCCACTGAGGATTTTTAACACCAACAAGAAGAAATTGGAGTTGGAAGCCTATCCAACAAGTGAACAGACAGGTTATATACATAGCTCAACTCCCAGGCCCTTTTTCATATCTGCACTTTACCCAAACCAAAAATTCTTTTGTCCAGGTTTACCTATTTCCATTAGCCTCAAGGTAGAACAGGACTGGAATTGGGTAGTTCCAAGTCCTGTCCTATTAAGATCTGTCCACCAAGCGTGGGGCTTACTTGAAGCTGCCAACTGCATGCCGGTGAGCGGATGGGCCAGGCTCCTATGCACACAGACAGACACAGACACAGACACAGACACACACCCCATCGCCATAACGAGAGGCCTCCGGGGCCCCGGGGTAACTCACCGCTGTGAGAGCTGAACCACCTGGGTGCGATGTGCAGAGGGAGCGCATCTGCCAGCGATGCTCGGGAGCCCAGGTACAGCATCCCGTCTCTATGGTGACTACCACCTGTCTCCTGGTAACCATTGCCGTGGGCATACGTGGAGTCGGCCCCGGAGCCGCCGCCGCCCGGCGCCCTCTCGGCATCGCCCGCCCCCCGGGCGGCCGCCGCGCTGTAGAGGCCGAAGGGCACCCCTCCGGCCGTGGTGGGGTCCATGCCCATGCCGGCCACCGAGCTGACGGAGCGGCTACGCAGCCCCATGGCCCCGCCGCCGGCCCGGTAGTGCCCGAAGTGGGGGGCCCCCCCCGGCGGGGGCACGGCGCTGTCATCTGTGGAGACGCCCGGGAAGGGGCCCCGGGAGCGGCCCGCCGTGCTCTGCTTGCCCCCCATCCCCGGCCGCGCCACAGGCTGCAGGGGGGGCTCGCTCCCCCGAGAAAGCGAGAGCGCCCCCTCCCCCACCTCCCCGCGGCTGGAGCGGGTCCTGGGCGCTTAAAGGGAGGCCGGGGCCGAGCTGGGGGCCGAGCTGGGGGCTGGGGGTGACCCGGGAGGAGGGCGGGGATTAGAAACTAAGGATTAGAGGCGAAGCGAGGCGAGCGCATGTCGCCCGCCCGCCCGCCCGGGCCCCGAGGCGAGGCGCAGTCCAGCCCGCCGGCCGCCCGCCCCGAGCTCCGGAAGACCGGGGGCGGCGGCGAGACGCGGGGCCCGGCAGCTCCGGCTCCTCCTCAGGGCTGCCGCCGCCGCCGCTGCTGCTGCTGCTGCTGCTGCTGCCGCCGCCGCAGCGGGGGCGCCGCGGCCATGGACGGAGCTCGGGACGGACTGGCGCGGGAGCGCCCCTCGGCTCCGGCTCCGGGCGGGGGAGGGGAGGGCGGCTCGCGCTTTGTCAGGGCGGCGGCAACTGCGGGTCGTGCTCCCGGCTCCGCCGGCGGCTCCGGCTGCGGCTCCGGCTCGGGCTCTTCGGTCTGGGCTCCTCTCGCTCTCCTGCTGCTCCTCACTGCTGTGGAGACAATAGAGGGCGGCAGAGCGCAGGCGCGGCCCCGGCCGGCCACCTCCTCCTCCTCCTCCCCGCCCCGCCCCGCCCCGCCCCGCCCACCGCGCTTAACCCTTTCGCTGCTGGGGCTGCTGCCGCCGCCGCCGTGGCTGGCCCCTGACCTCCTGCCTCATCCAAGCCGTAGCTCCACCCTCACCCACCGGGCTAAGGAGGAGGCGGGGTGAGGGGGGAGGCTACACGAGTCTTCACCTCCCCGAACTGGGCTGCAGGGGGCCACGAACACCCCGACACTGGCTGGGATTTCCTCCAAATGATCCGTGTATAATACAGTCATACACACATGCATACCCGTTTACACCCTCCACGGCAAGGGTCAAGCAAGAAAAAAGCTCAAGTCCCATCCCAAAGGGGACCCGAAGTAACGGAAGAGGGAGGAGGGAGCACGCCTTGATCAGTTTCAACCAATATCAATGCTCGATCAACCCACAAGTATACCTTAAGCCCCTACTCTAAGGGCACTGCTGGGCGCTGATGCAAGTATCAAGAACGGGGAATAATCCCTACTTGCAATGAGCCATTCTAATGGGTGAGACCAGGATGGATAAAAGCATGCAGTATATGTTCCAAGTTAATCAAATCATGTGTGTACACATAACGGAGATGTGTACGGACACAATCTACATACATATGTATTAACTCTACGTTGTATGTATTAGTTATATATACTTATGTGCATACATATACACACCTGTATCATTAATTTTGCACTTATGCTGTACATTTTTATATATGCAGTGTATTATATTAGCACACATTTATACAGTGCATATATGTAAATACATTGTATTGTATACATACATATGTAAATACAATGTATATACACGTATATACATGCATCTATGTACACACACACACAAACACACACACACACACACAGAGACACAAAGTAAATAGAAGGTACTTTGGGTCGGAAGACTGCTCCCCAGAGACTAAGAATAGCTGAATATAAATCGGGACCTCTGGAAGCCGGTCTTACTAAGGAATATCGTGATGCACGGCCTTGTAGCAAAGGTTAGGGGGAAGTGAGGATGGTGGAAAAGTCTTGAGTTTCGAAAACCCATCAGGGATTTTCAACCCACTCACTTTCCTCTTACTTCTGCTCTGATGCAGAAACGTTAAAGAAAGATTAAATGCCCCTCCTGTTAAAATTCTGCCCTCACAGCTCCTCCTGGTGGGCATGCTCAGTATTTTCTGTGTGGTCCCTCTCCCCTCCCAACCTGCCTTCCTCCACCTTTTCAGGATAGGCAATTTGGGATGAAAGTCAAGATGGTCTAAAGTGTTTTTCCCTCCTGCTTTGAGATGTTCTTCTGCTTTAACATCAAAGATAGCATTATAAAATCAAGTGAGGTAGGTCTAAAAGGCCTCTGACTTAGGTAGGGGTCATGCTACCTGGTACCTGAAAATGACCCTGATCACACTCCTCAAGTTGTTGGTGCCCTCTCTCCCAAAATGAACTTGTATCAATTTTGTATGTATTCATTTTGTTGTTCAGTCCTGTCCGACTCTTTGTGACTCCATTTAGGATTTTCTTGGCAGAGATACTGGAGTGGTTTGCCATTTACTTCTCCAACTCATTTTACAGATGAGGAATCTGAGGCAAACAGGGTGAAGTGACTTGCACAGGGTGGAAAAGCTGGTGTCGAAGGCTGGATTTGAACTCAGGCCCAGTGCTCTAACCACTGCCACCCAGCTGCCCATTGTATTCAGTATATATTTCTATATGTACATGTTGCCTCCTCCATAAAATGTAAGCTTCTTGAGGGCATAGACTGCTTTATTTTTTATTTTTGGTTCTTCACTGTTTGGGCCAAAGTAATAATAGCACTTTGAGATTTGGAAAGTACTTTATTTTTTGTTATTTCATTTGATCCTCACAGCCATTTTGCCTTTATTACCCCCATTTTACTGATGAGGAAACAAATTCAGGGGCTAAGTGACTTGCCCAAGGTCACACAGCTAGTAAGTATCTGTGGCTGGATTATAATTCAGGTCTTTGAGGTCTGGTACTCTCTGTACCTCCAGACATGCTGCATTCCCAGGAGTAGAATGGATAGAATTTGGAACTCAAAACTTACAAAAAAAGTTAGAAATCATTTTAACATGTAATTGGGGAAAAATAAAATATTATATTAAAAATGCTTACTACTTGATAGATTTGTGTTCTAGTTTTGGCCCTTGACATAAGCCAGCTGTATCAGCATTTAGGTCCCTTGCAGCTCAAAATCTATGAATCCTT
>NW_020954678.1:709732-750885 GCF_900497805.2 Vombatus ursinus
AAGCATTTTTTTTCCTTCATTTGTCTCTTCTTCTCACATGTTTTAAAACCTCTGGGCCTAGAAGTGGCACATATCTATCTTCCTGGTCTAAATTTCCTCAGAATAAGTCCAATCCAAAGAGCACTTAAGACTCCTGTTTGAATTTTTGTGAGGGCATCTGAGTGATCTTCAGTAAATGACTTTGAGTCTCAGGTTCCTAATTTCTAAAATGGAAAGGTTGGCCTGGATGATCTTCAATCTCTTCTAACTCAATTCTGTAACTAAGCTAGCAGTAAGCACTACAATAAGATAAACAATCATTTGAAAAAAGAAACTTAAAAAGGAGAACGGGTCCTTGAGTTTGTTTGTTTTTTTTCCCCCTAACGTGTCACCCTGGTGAGAAATGGGGAAGGAGAATGCCATCTTCAGTTAAGCCAAGCTTAAGTTTCATTCTGAATTGACACAGGCTACTTCCCCACCCCCTACTATCCTTAGCACCCCTTTCCCTACCCACACCCCCCAAGGAAAATGTTACAATCCAAACCAGAAAAAAAGGTCAAGGAACAACCAGGATGAAGGTTATGTCTGTGAATTTCTCCCATCAACAGCCTTAGCTATTCCTAAAATTAGTATCCAGAGAGGGCAACTTTTAGCACAGTAATATGGCATCTACTGAAACCTAAAGAAAATCCAAGGCCTTATAAACCTACCATATTAGACTCATTTCATTGTCTTCCTTGTATATTTAGTTTGTTTGTATTTTACATCCATCCTCCATTATGGTTTGATTTGTTTTCCTTTGGGGACCAAACAGATCTTGGGGAAGGGGGATAGGGGAACCAGAGAACTTGGTGGATGATCTATGTGCAAAGGGCAAGGAAACAGAAGTGGTAGCTGGATTTGGGGACATTTCCTTTTCCTCTGAACTTTCTTGTTGACCTTGAGTAAACTGCCTTTCTGCACACACTGGCTTTGAAATGGGTTTGATAAACTGCTGACCCAGCTCCCAGGAGTGTATGTTTGTTTGTGTGCGTGTGTAGGGGAGGGAGAGGATAACTGACAAAAATTGATTTTAAAGTCTATTTATAAATGTGAATTCTCAATAATGTTGTAATAGGTCAGGCTCTGTTTTAAATATCCAAGGAAAAAGGCTTAAATAAGAAACAGCCTGAGAGATTGACTCAGAACATCTGAAAAAGAGAGCATCGGAGTTCACATTCTCCTATTTCTTCAAATTGGACACTTGGATCCTCCTTATCCTGGTAAACCAGAGAGGCCTTTGGGGATAGTTATACCTTCTACAACCCGCAACTACAACAAACATTTATTATGTCCCTGCTATGAGCGAAGCATTGGGCTAGGTTCTGGGAGAGAAACAAAAGTTGAAGAACCTCATGGAGCCCACAATCTAGTAGGACAAGTACACAGAATTCTAAAAAGAGGCAGCACTGTGCAGTGCAAAGAATGAGAGTTCTGGATTCAAGGAACCTGGTTTCAACACTCATTATCTGTGTGGTATTGGGCAATTCATTTCATTCGGCTAGATCTCTATTTCCTTATCTGTAAAATGAGGGGATTAGACTAGATGACCTCTAGGGTCCCTGTGAATTCTAAATTTTAATCCTAATAGAAAAGAAATCTATCTCAGTGGTTGAGTCATTCCCCCCTTTTTTCTTCCTGTGGGATGAATCCTTCTGGCTTTCTGGTTTTTTTACTTCACTAAAACAGAAGTAAAACAGAAACCAGGAACAAACAATAATTAACCATTAAGTACATGTAAAGCAGAACTAGACCTAATAGGTATCTTGATTATGTAATTTTTTTTTTAAAGTTAGTGATATTCTTCCTTCTATTAGGGCTATTTGAAGTGACTCAAGATTTATAGAGCAGAAAAAAACTTCAGAGAGAAAACCTTCTCATTGTATAGATGGGGGAACTGAGTGTCAGAGAGGTGAAGGGGCATTCTTCAGGCTACACAGCTAGCTAGTGGTAGAGGTGGGAAGAGGGACCAATCATCTGATTGCATACTCAATGCTCTTTCCATTATACCATGTAACGCCCCTTTAGCTTGGCTAGCTGGTGGTCGTTGTTTCATCCTTGGTTCTCAAAGAGGACCATGGCATCAGGAAGGTGATGCCCTGACTTGCAAATGGATTGCATTTAAGTGAGGGAGGGATGTGCAAAGTCACCAACCTCATTTTCTCCTCTGGAGCCATCTAGGTCCAGTGGCAAGATATAGATCAGGATGACTAGAGATGGCCCCCTGGCTAGCTAGTGACACTTGGGCAAATATTTGATTGGCTTGATGAGGAGGACCTTGCAGCTGTGTCAGCAATTTTGCTGGGGACCCTTAGTAGTTCCTAAACCAGGATTTAGGTGAGGGATTGTTGTAAAGTTATCTTCAAATCTCAGAACTCCAAGAGGCTGGGGGAAAGTTGAGGAAGCCTCCTTGGAGACCAGCCTGGGCTTAGGTCTGAGCAAGGAACTCTGGCTCTTAGGCCCCACTTTGAGCTCAGTTTTATTCCAAAAAACACGATTTCATCTGAAGCAAGAATCTCTTATTTTGATACTAGTGGTTGTAGGATTAAATACAATAATGTGTAAAATATTTGTAAAAGTGCTTAGCACGATTCTTGGCACATAATACGCACTATAGGAATGCTTATTCTCCAGTCCTAACCTTTGTACAGGATCCAAAGGAAAGAGAATCAGTTTGAAATGTGCTCCCTCTCACAAATGATGAGAAGCAATCAGAGCAAGTTCTTTATTTCTAAAAACCCTAAAAAGACTCATATTTTTGAGAGAGAGACAGAGGCAGAGATAGAGACAGAGACAGAGACAGAGAGCCTGACCACCAAAAGACTTGAAAACATGAGCTTCTCATCATGTTCTGACAGTGTTTTCTGGATACTGCCTGGAAGATTTTTAGGACTTTAGGGGTATAGTTAACATGTGTGCTGGGGGAACGGATGTCTTTGGCATAGGGGAGAAATCGACATGTGTGGGAATGGTTGGAGGGAGGGCAGCTCCCGAGGCTGGGGCTGATTCTGTCTTTCCATCCATTCATCCCCGTGCCTGTCTATCCATTCATATTTCTGTTTAACATCTCCGTCCGTCCATCCACCCTGGATCCATGAGTCTATCAGTCTGTCCCTGCGTCTGTCCGTTCGTCTGTCTATCCTTGAACAGGATTTAGGAGATAGGGAAAAAGGAACCTGAGCTGGTCCCTCGCCCACCTGCGTGTAATCCTTTTTGCCCCGCCCACAGCTTCTGCCCGGGTTGGCCAGGGACTACAGTTCCCGACAGAGCCTGAGGCAAAACGGGAAGGGGCGGGGCTCCAGTTTCTGAGAACCCAGGAGGCTTCGCCTCCGTGTTACGTCACGTCACCTGGAAGCGATAAGAGCCCAAGCTAGGTCAGGGAGGGGAGGGGAGGTTAAGGCGAGGGGCCGGTTGTGTTTGGCAGGGCGCGTGCACGCTAGACCACGAGGGGTGGGGGCGGAGCCAATGCTGAGGCAACAACCAATGGCAGGCCGAGCAGCGAGATGGGTGGGGCGTAGAGGGGGTGGTCTGAGGTGAAGGGTGCGTCCTCCTGCGTGCCGAAGCCTCGGCGCGCGGAGCCGAGGGGAGGAGCGCAGCGGCCGTGGGGTGGCGGCGGCGGTCAGGCCGGAGATGGCGGCGCGGTGGAGCAGCGAGAATGTGGTGGTGGAGTTTAGGGATTCCCAGGTGCGCGGCGGGGGTGGGGTGGGCTGAAGGGAGCCGTCTGAGCATGCGCCTCTTGCCTCTTCCCCCCCCCCAGGCGCCGTCAGTCGTAGGGCGCTACGGGCCGGGAGCTGGGGGGCACGGGCTAGAGTGGCGAGGGCCGGCCGGCTTGAGGGAGAGGAGAGGGAACACCCCGAGGCGAGGGAGCAGGACCTGCCGGCCTCCGTCCGGCCCGGAGGCCTTTGGGGACCGAAGGGCTGTCGCGGGTGGGCAGAGGCCTCTGGGGCCGGCCCAGCCGAGGGCGGGCTGCCCTGCAGAGAGACCCTCCTCACGGGCGAAGTGAGGGCCTTGGAGCGGCCCATCGCGCTGTGCAAATGGCTTGTCTCAAATCATGCTCACCTGGAAGAGGGGCTGTTATTACTCCCAGATGGGAGTATTACAGATGGGGAAACGGAGGTAGACGGAGGCCCAAGTCGCTCAGCCAGCCAGTGTCCGAGGCAGAACTCCGGGCTTTTGGACTCCCACCTCGCTGGATGACCCCCCCCATCCCCTTCCTACTAATGTCCCAGAGTTTGACAGTGGAATTTGTTCTAGGGGAGTGGGATCCCAGACCCTCAGAGTGTCGGGCTCGTTAAGCATTCAGTCCACAGGCGGCTTTTTTGTTTGTTTTGTTTTTTGTTTTTAGGCAATTGGGGTTAAGTGACTTGCCCAGGTTCACACAGCTAGTAAATGTCAAGTGTCTGAGGTCGGATTTGAACTCGGGTCCTCCTGACATCAGGGTCGGTGCTGTATCCACTGCGTTGCCTAGCTGCCCCAACAGGCGGCTTTTTTACCCGAAACGGGAATCCTCCAAAAGAGGGTTGCCTGGCCTCTGCCCAATGTTGTCTCTTATGATAGAAAATTGGTCACAAGATCATCGATGAAGAGAGCTCCAACCCCATTCTTTTATAGATGAGGAAACTGAGGCCCAGAGAGGTATCACAGAGGCAGGTGTCAGAACTGGGATTTGAATCTAGGTCCTCTGGCTACGGAACCAGTGGTTACCACCTGATGAACAACATTTTTAAAACTGCATTCAATTTGTGCTAGAGGCTGGGGATGCATAGACCAACCCTCACAAAAAACCAAAAACCAACCCAGTCCCTTTCCATGAGAAGCTTATGTTCTAGGGGGGAAACAACAAGTGTAGGTGAAATACACAATGTAGACAAAGTAAATGTCAGGTCTTTTTAAGGCATTGTGGTAAGGAAGCACTGGCAGCTGGAGGCATCAGGCAGGGAAGGTCTTGAGGTGATAGCAAAGAGGGGGACTGGTCGTGCACAGAAAGGCACAGAAACTGTGCCTTTCCATTTACACAGTGCTTTCAGGTTTCCAAAGTGCTTTTACAAACATTTGATCCCTCAGAATAGCCTTGCGAGGTTAAATGTTATCTTCTTTTTACAGATGAGGAAACTGAGGCAGGCAGATGTGAAGTTAGTTGGTCAGGGTCACACAGGCAGTAAAGGAAATGTATAATAAGCCTCAATAGGCTGGAATCAAGTAGAGTGGGGTTTTAGTTGACAGAAGGGTTTATACTTGATATACTAGAGGTAAGGTGGTACGGTGAATAGAGTGCTGGGTATGGAGTCAGGAAGACTTACCTTCCTGAATTCACATCCAGCCTCAGATACTTACTAGTTGTGTGACCCTGGGCAAGTCACTTAACCCTGTTTGCCTCAGTTTTCTCATCTGTAAAATGAGCCAGAGGAGAAAACCACTCCAGTCTCTGCCAAGAAAACCCCAAATGGACCCAGGAAGAGTCAGTCAGACACGTCTGAACAACAGCAGAGGCAATAGGGATCCTCTGGAGCTTATTGACCAGGGCAGTGATAGGGGACAATGCTAGGGATACAAATGCAAAATTGACGTTCAGCCATCAGACTGATCTTCCTAAATGGTAGATCTAAACTCCACGAGCTTCCTAACACCCCCAGTATCAAATATAAAATCCTCTGTTTGGAGAGTTCAGAGTCCTTTGTGACCAGTAGCCTCCTCCTACCTTTCCAGCCTTCTTAAACTTTACACCCCTCCCACATAGTCTTTGATGCCCAGCCTCCTTGCTGTTTCTGGAACAAGATACTCTTCCTGTGTATGGGCATTTTTTTTTCCGGCTGTCTCGCATGCCTGGAATTGCCTTGGCTTTTCTGGTTTTGCCTAAAGTCTCAGCTAAAATCCCACCATTTATAAGAAGCCTTTCTAGATCCCCCTTAATTCTAGTGTTCTCTCTGTTGATTGTTTCCAATTTTTTCCTGTATGTAACTTGTTTGTACATAGTTATTTGCAAGTTGCTTCCCTCCCGCCCCCATTAGACCGTGAACTCCTTAAGAGTAGGGAGCATCTTTTACCTTTCTTTGTATCCCCAATCCTTAGAACATAGTAGGCACTTAATAAATGTGTATTGACTGATAGTCCCTGTGCTTCAGGGACTGTTATTTGAAAAAAATTTTGATAATTTTTGTTTTTATCGCTCCTCAGTGAGCCATCCCTTATAATAAGAAAATAAAAAAGATAGAAAACAAGTAGTTTAGCAAAACTAACCAACAAATCACCTGAGTCCGACATACATGCAATATTCTACTTTCATAGCCCACCACAGGAGGGCAGGGGTTGTGTCGTAGACTCTTTTACCGACCACTTCTCAGAATGTTTTCAATGCTAAAGTAAAGTAAAAGGAGTTATGGAAAGAAACAATTACATTGAAATACTGTTATCAAAATATTTAAAAAATATTCATGAATCCCTGGTTCAGAACCCCTGATGTGTATTGAGAATAGTGGCAGCCAAGGAAGGACACTTGGATGTAGGGAGGCACAGGGGAGTTAGAGCCTTTGGGAAGTCTTTCCAGGAGCAAGAAGAAGTTCTTCTGCATGTTGAGCCTTCTGAAACTACCCCTGATTGATGAGATGGCGAATTGAAGCTTTAGGGGACTGTAGGCCAGTCTTTCATTTTACAGATGAGAACCTGAGGCTCAGAAAAGTTGTCTTCCATTTAGTTCTGTACTCTAGATCCTGAGGGTGGGAGAAGCAGAGCCTGGAGTTGTGCAGATCGGGGATCAAAGCTGGGAGGAAACAGGAGGAAACTTTGTCAGAAGTGAAATTCTCTTTTTAAATGACCTTATGTGATCTGAGAAGCAAAACGGAGCAGTAATAATAATGCTAGTAGCTAGCATTTATGTAGCACCTGCTATGTGCCAAAGTGCTTTACAAATAGAATCTCATTTTATTTTTACAGCAACTGTGTTAGATAGTTGCTATTATAATCTCTAT
Organism: Vombatus ursinus; assembly: GCF_900497805.2. Classification (NCBI taxonomy): domain Eukaryota; kingdom Metazoa; phylum Chordata; class Mammalia; order Diprotodontia; family Vombatidae; genus Vombatus; species Vombatus ursinus. The sequence continues at coordinate 716,716 of NW_020954678.1, forward strand.
TTTATAGATGAGGAAACTGAGACGGTGACTTGCCCAGGGCCATACAGTAAATGTCTGGGTCTAAATTTGAACTCAGATCTTCCTGACTGAAGGCCTGGCACTCAATCCACTGCACTACCAGCTACCCTGTGAATGGAGAGTGAGTCAGGAGAGTACTCTGATATATACTGAATTTGTGGGCCTGGATAAATCAGGCAACCTTTTGGAACCCTGCGACACTCAAAGGATATGAGGTGTAGATCTGCACTGGTGGAGGGAATTTCCCATAGGGAGCTCCTGTATGAAATTTTGGACCAAAAATGCATGGACCAATGTATGCTTTTTGTTCATGTTACTCATATTATATAACCTCTGCCCAGAATGTCTTCCCACCACCTCTTCTCCTGTTGAATATATAGGAATCCCTTAAAGTTCATCTCAGATACTCCCTCCCTCAAAAACTCTTCTCTGATCACCCTACCTTCTTCCTACCCTCCCCCCCCTCCCCCCATGGAACTTTGTTTTGTAACTTGAATTGAATGCACTTAGAGAAAACCTCCCTGGTCCTCATATTCTTCATCTGTAAAATACAGAGGCCTCTGAGGTTCCTTTCATTCAGGGATGTGCTGGAGCCGGCTTAAACTGGCTCCTGAGAGCTAGTTGTTAAATTTTCAGCGTGAGCATTTACACCTTGGAAATTGGCAAATGTTAAAAATCAGGGCTTGGTTTATTGTTTTGCTGATTATTTAGACCTAAGAAAGTGATAGAATGTAATAATGCAGATTATTAAAGGTGTGTCCTACATACATTCTTCCCTTCCCCCCAGCCAGTTGTTAAACATTTGCCAGCACAGTACTGCTTTCATCACTAGGTCTGTGATCCTATAAATATTGTGTATTATTTTGCTTAAGTGTCTTATCACCCTTAGGCTGTAAGCTCCTTCAGGGTGAGAACCATACTTTACCTAAACTGTATGCCCCCCCAAAGCCCAGCACGTGTCCTCCACACAGTGGATGCTTAAATATTTGTGGTACTGTAGAATTTAGAGCTGGCTGGGACAGTCTAGTACAGTCCCTTCATTTTACAAATGAGGATGAAGCTCTGAGGGCTTGGCTCATTGATAAGGTAGTAACAGTTGAGATTTAAGCCCAGGGCCTTGGGCTCCACCTCCAGTGTTCTCACCAATACACCACAAGGTTTCTGCCCTGTAAAACAACAGAAAGCAGAACTTGTTCCTTCCTTAGTAATAAAGATGAATGGATGAAAAAAGCCTCTCATCAGTTTCTTAGTGGTGCCTGGGACCCAGCTTCCCGTAAGGGGTTTCAGTCCGTCGTTTCTCCCAGAGGACACTGAAGTGCTTTGCATTGGCTCTCACAAAATATTTGATTGTTAGGGTAGGCCTCTCCAGGGAAGCACAAGTTATCTAGGGGACGAGAACAGTGTCCCTCTATGTGTTTGTTGATTGTTTTTGCTAGAAGGCACCTTAGAAGCTTTTTAGTCTGGCCCCCTTTTAGGTCTGATTTTACAGATGAGGAAACGGGGTCCGGGGAGGTTGTGATTTGCCACAGGTCAGCCAGCTAGAAGTGCCCGAGGTGCATCTTGAGTGCTGGTCCTCTGCTTTCAGAGCCAGTGTTTCCATCCATGCTGCCAGAACAAACCTGCCTGTTTTATCTACCTCAGACCTGCTAATCTTCAAGCCATTCATTTCTCACCAGAAACCCAGGTAGCCTAACCCCCACTTTTCAGTGAAGATGTAATTCAAGCAACCTGCAGTGAGGCTGCTGGCACATACACAAGGAGACTATGAAATACTACCAGGAATAATTACACCTAAACAGTAGTTGTCATAATAGCGGGACAAAGGAAATTTGCCAATTTAACAACTTTGTGGGAGTTTTTTTTTCCTGTAACTTTAGCAGTTAGTAGGAGTTCGTATGGTTTTTATAGTATATCCAGGGGTGGGGAACTTGGGTCCTCTAGGCCACATGTGGCCCCCTATAGCTCCTTAAGTGTGGCTCTTTGATTGAATCCAAACTTCACAGAACAAATCTTAATAAAAGGATTTGTTCTGTAAAACTTGGATTCAGTCAGAAGGCCGCCTCCAAGGACCTAGAAGGCCATAAGTAACCTCGAGGCCACAGGCTCCTGACCCCTGATCCTATTCTGTTGAATAGAGCGTCCATCGCATTAGTCACTTAGAAGTGTCGAGTCACTGGGCCCAGCCCCCTCATTTTAAAGGTGAGTAAATTGAGTCACTGAGAGTGTACAGCTTGCCCCAAATTATACAGCTGGTAGTAACTAGCAATGTTGGAACTTTAACCTGCCCTCTGCTTTCCTACGTAGAAAGAAGGAAGGACCATTTAGACTCCTTTTGTTGATGTTTATGTTGATGATGATAAGTAGCCAGACTCATATTAAATGTTTTCACATATTTCATATGTGTTTTCAAATCAATCCTGATCTTTTATAAATGCATTTTCGTGTGGCTTTCAGAATATTACAGTGAAGAGTTCTGGGTTCAGATTAAGGTTTTTGTTTTTGGTTTTAAGATACATTTATTCCTTGAAAAAGTATCCTGTTAGGTCTGTCACCAGTTAGCCAACAAAAATGTTGCCCAAGAACCAGTTATTTGCATAATCCTGGACATAGACTCATGCCACTTCTGAGCTGAAGAGTCCTTCAAGATCACCTACTTGAGGGTTTGGAGATTTACCTAAACATAGATCAACATTACACATAAAGAAAACCATCGTATGACTCTCAAGCTGAGGGGCAGTGAAATGCTATGCAAAAATTTCTGGAGTGGGAATCAGAGAGTCCAGGATCAGTGCCTGGCTCTGCCACTAAATACCAGTATTACCTTGGACAAGTCACTTAGCATTATGGGAACTTAAGTTTCTTCATCCTTACAATTAAAGGAGTTGGAATAAATGATCTCTAAGGTCTCTTTCAATTCTAAATTTGTGATCCTGTGGTGTGGCATTCAGTATTTAGAGGAAATAGCTTCCTGAAAAAAATCCATTATTGGAGTACAGGATAGACTTTGGAAAGACAGGATGGGAAGGAGAACTGGGGAAGATATTTGGATTCGAGGGCACATGAAGCCCCTTGAGAGGACTTAAATGTCATTAGGGAAAGAAGTGAATTTTTAGGGGACATTTGGAGGCATTTAGGACAAGAAAAAGCAAATGCGAAAAATAGTTCGGCAATATGAGTTTAGACTTTGGGATCTTAAATGCCTTTACCACAGGACTGTGTCCGTGGCTTTTTCCTAGTTATAGTTTTTGTAAAAATTAGTAACTTAAATGAAAATAGATGATTTGCTTATCAAATTTGTGGATGACACAGGTTAGCAGGGATCATTGGATGGCAGAAGCAGGAATCAGAAAGATCTTAACCAGGTAGAACTGATTAAGATTAAATTTAACAAGTATTACTCTGTTCAGTAATTAGATTCAAAAAACCCCCACCACTGTGAAAGTATAGGGTGGGGGTAGACTGGACTTAACACATTCATGTGAAAAAGACTTGGGGAACTTTAGTTGACTGTGAGCTCACTGTGATTCATCTGTGGGGCAGCTGTGGGGGAAAAAAAACAAACCTAAGCAGTCTTGGTCTGCATTGATAAAGTGGTGTCTAGTTGAAGGGAACTAAATCTTCTATGCACTGGTCCAGAGCATACAGGGTCGAAACCCACAGTTTAAGAAATGCTGATGGAGTCATGAGTGGAAAAAGTTTAAGAAACCCTGGTGAGACAACACCTTGGAATCTTGTGTTAAGTTTTGGCATCACATTTTTAGAGGGAAAGGTGATAAGAATGATGAGAAATCTCAAAACTTTGTCAGGGGGGAGTGGTTGAAGGAACTGGAGATGTATCATCTGGAGGACAAAAGATTCAGTAGGGGTACATGAGAAGTTTCTTAAAAAATTTAAAGTCTGATCATTGAAAGGGGGAATAAATTTAATCTATATTGCTACGGGCAAGAAAAGTGTGACCCATGCATGGAAGTTACAAGGAGACAGATTTAGGCGTAATATCAGGAAAAACTTCTAAAACTGAAGGGATATCTAAAAATGGAATGGATTGCCTTGTTAGTGAGTCCTCCCATTACTGGAAATGTTCAATCAGAGCTTGTCAGATATGTTGTCGAAGTAGGATTCTACTTGGGATGAGAGATTGGACTGGATCTCCTTTAGAGTTCCTTTCAACTCAGGGACTCTTCTGTGATTTAAGAATTTTTTATTTATGGCTTATGTTTTTATATTGCCTTCATTTCCAAATATATCACTCACTTTCCCCTTTCTTTATCTCAAAGAATTTTTAAATAGGACAGAAAAAAGTTGAATAAAACCAACCCACATGTTGATTGAGTCTGACTGTGTATGCAGTATTCAATACCAGTGGTCCCCTGCCATGACAAAGAAGAGAGGAAGAAGCATTTTCTCAACTCTCTCCAGGGCCAAGCTTGATCATTACATAGTTGTGATTATGTAGCATCCAGACTTTGTTGTTGTCATTGTTCTCTAATTTACATTGTTCTAATCAGGCATATTATTTTCCTGGTTCTGCTTAATTTGCATTTTTCTTTTTTAAAAAATTAATTTCATTTTGCATCCATTCATATCTTCTGCATCTTTGAACTTTTCATGTTAATTGTTTCTAACAGCACAGTAGTAATCAATAAACATGTACTAAGTGCCTACTTTGTGCCAGGCACTGTGCTAAGTGCTGGGGATACATACAAAAAAGAGGCGAAAGACAGTCCCTGCTCTCAAGGAGCTTACAGTCTACTGGGAGAGACAAAATGAAAACAAACATATACAAAACAGGCTATATTCAGGATAAATGAGAAGTAGCTAACAGAGAGGAGGCACTGGAATTAAGAGGGGTGAGGGAAGGCTTCCTGTAGGTGAGATTTTAGTTGACACCCCAGTGGAGTTGAGATAGAATGTACCAGGCATGGGGGACAGCCAGCTAGAGAAAATGCCCAGTTCTGAGAGATGGGGTATCTTGTTTGTGAAACAGTCAGGAGGCCAGTAACTGTGTGGGAGTGAGGTGTGTGAACACTGGAAAGGTAGGAGGGCTTAGGTTTTGAAGTGCTTAGGCTTAGGACTTTGAATGCCAAACCTTTATGAATCCCAGTTTGTTTAGTCATTCCCCATATGAAGTGGTCATCTACTTTCTTATTTCCTTGCTACCACAAAAAGTGCTACTATGAATACTGGGATGCACGTGAGACCTTTTTGTCTTTATTCTTTCCAGGATATGTATTCCTAACAGTGAGGTATATGGGTCAGAAAGTATGGACATTTTAGTAACTTTTTTTTTAAGCATAACATGGAGTTATGCTTTCCAGAATGGTTGGATCAATTCACTGTTCCACCAACAGTATATCAGTGTGCTTTTCTTTATACAGCCTCCCCCCCTTGCCTATTTCTGTCTGTTGTTATATTTACCAATTGTAAAACCTCAAAGTTGTTTTGACTTGTATTTCTCTTATTATTAGTGAATTGAAGCAATCTTTTGTATGGTTGTTAATACTCTGCATTTCTTTTGCGAATTGTTTGTTCGCTTATCCTTTGGGGAATGGCTCTTGGTTTTAAGATTTAAGTCCTTCCTTTGATATCATTGTCATTCTCAGATTTGGCTACTTTATCCACACCTAGTTTAATCGACCATAAGATGGTGACTAACTTCCTCACCCCATTATTATTTGGACCTAGAACTGAAAATTAGAGAGACGAGCATTATGTATGCTCCTTGTTGCCTTAATGGTTTGTGATTGATGAGTCTCGTCATTGCTCCAACTCTCCTAGACAGATAGGCATCTGTGAATAGCTTTTGCTTGAGGGAAAAAAAAATCCATTACAAATTCAGGGCCATCCAATTCTGGCAAATTCTTCTACTGAAAAAGAACTATATAAAGTTGTAGAGGGGCAGACTCTCTTTACCACTTTACTTTTCTAGTTTCGTTAATTTGGAAAATAACAGTAATTTCTAGTAAAACTGACTAGAATACAAAGGCTGCATTTTAGTTTTTATTTTCTAGAAAGCTTAATTTAAAAGAGAGGGTGATACCTAGGGTAAAGTCTGCCAAAGAAAATAGTATACCTTCCTCATCAATTCATTCACTCATCATTTGTTAATTAAACTTCCACCTCTGTGATGAACAAACAGTGTGCCAGGCCCTGGGGCAGGGGCAAAGTTGAGATAAGATGTGGTCTTTGTTTTCTTTAGCTTAGTCTGGTTGGGAGAAGACACAGATGGAAATAACTGGAATATACATCCTGTGATACCTGTTCATTCAGAAATGGATTTTAGATGTCATTTAGCCCTTCATTTTACAAACAAGGAAACCGAGGCTCAGACATGTGAAGTAGTTCTCCCAGTCACAGATGGTTAGTGGCAGTCTATTGTAGTTTACTGAAAAAGAAGGTTCCATCACAAGGAAGAGATGTGTGTACAGCAGCCATTATGTTAAATGTTGAGAGAGCATCAGCTAATTTCTAATAAGCATTCAGTAAGAGGATGAGGAAGATTGAATACAGTAGTTCAAAACAGCTTTCTTAGCATCTCCAGTCCCTAATCCACCATGCCACAGTAGGGAAGGAAGGGGGGCAGAGGAAAGATCAGCCAAGGTATTCTAGGAATATTTTGTAGCTGGAAGGATCTAGGAAGGCTGCATGGAGGAGGTGGCCCCTGCTGCAGATTACAAATCTGTGTGAAAACTGATGGCTTCTTGCTATCCTAACCCTTTGTTTCTGCTGTCTTACCACCAACCTGGACCCAGGACCAGACTTCTGTAGAAGACTTTCCTGGCTGCCCCTGGATTGGCTGTGTTACCTTCTGGATTTCTCTTTGCTCACGCCCAGAATAAGGAGGAAGGAACACAACATCAGTCTCTAGCGCTCTTGAGCCCTTTGTCCCTGATACTCTGACATCTTTCTTGGGCTTGCACAACTGTAAAAAATGGACTCTTTTCATCCACCACTTGTGATTGTACCCAAATGTTCAAAATGGGATCTCTCTTGCTAGTCTCCTGGAAAAGGCTTTTAGTGGGAGGATGGCAGTAAAACAGCTAAAGCCTGCTTTTCGTGCAAGGGTATTGCTGTGAAGGGCACCAAGAGCAGCTATGTCTAAATTGACTTTCAGACCTGGCAAGATTTGAACCTGTCCAAATAAGAGAATCCAGGGCTGTAATTGCAGTGATTAAAAGCAACTTCTGACTCCAGCCTGAAGGCAAACACATTTGGTTCAGTGCACCCTTTGGGGAATTGGATATTGAATGATGAAAGATGCCTCAACCCAAGAACTGGAAACCAGTGAATTGTCCTGGAAACTCTAGATTAAATATGAGTTTTCCTTTTATCTTGCTAAAATTTAATCTCTGGGGGACCCAGTAAGAGGAACTCTAAGAACTTGGTAACCAGGTGTTTATTTGCTTGACTTTGGATGTAGCAAGGATGAGATTTGAATACGGCTAACTACCCCTATGGCACCTAAAAGAAGTCAGTGCCCCTTGAAATCACTACACTGATATCTAGCCTGTTTGGTGGCATCTGAGTGGGATTTTGGCTTATAGGAGGAAACTTTTCTAGTTTCTCTAAATGTATATGCTCTTAGCTCATTCAGTCAAGGTCCTAAGGGTTCCATGCTCTGTGACCTTTCATCATTAACCCCCTTTTCCTGTGTGTGTTTTTTTGTTTGTTTGTTTGTTTTTGTGTATATTGAGTAACAATTAGAGTTGCCTTTTCCTGAATTAACTGAAAGGTAAAGGGGTTTGAGATTCATATTGCAGATGTAAGGAGATAATTAAAAATTCACCTTTATAGGATCTGATAATTATTAGCTAGAAAGATTCTAGACTCTTTACCTGAGTGATGATAAAGGCACAATGAAAAATAATTAATCTCATCTATTTTGGCTTGGCTGGTTCATTTCAGCTTGTTTTTAAAATTGAACAATTGTTTTATGTTTTTCAACAGGCAACTGCAATGTCTGTAGATTGTCTTGGGCAGCATGCAGTGCTTTCTGGGTAAGTGAGCTCCAAAGTTCTCCTGTTGTGTGATTTCTAGGAATGCGAGATTTCTGATCAAGTAAAGGCTGCCTCATGTGCCCAGCAGGGACCAAAGCTCTGAATTCATGGGGGTCATAGATCGAAGCTTCTGGGGCTGTCCAGCTTGCTCGTTTGATAGAAGAAGGAACGAAGGGGTTATGTGACTGGCCCAAAGTCTTAGGAGACGAGCTTCGGAGGCAGGCTTTCTGACTCCAGATCTGATCCTTTTCCCACTTTCCTGTAGTGCCTCCCTACTTCCTAATTCTTGTGATCCTCAAGACTCTCAGAGATTTATCTTATTTATCCTGTGCCCACCCAAGCACCGTATAAGAATAATATGAAACTATATTTTAACCTAAGTCTTGAAACTGCAAAGTTTAAACATATTCTGTACCCGATTTTTATTAGGAGTCACATTAGCAATTTGCAACAAGCCCTAAGTCTGAATTACCTTAGACAGACATGTTGTGCTAGCCACTTTCCCATTCTTCATACTCCCCTCCCATTGAAGAGGATGGGGTCAGTGAGGAGTCCTTGCTGGCTAGTATCGCTTAACTGACTTTTCTCTGTGACTCACCATGTACATTCATCAGAGGTTTTACTTAATCTCAACCTTCTCGTTTCACTTTTACTTCCCTAACTCTGCTCTTCAGTCTTCAGTTTCCTTTGCCTTATCTCTTTTTCAAAGGGAAAAACATCATCTTACCTACTTGACTTCTCTGCCTGCCCCCTCTGCCCGCTTGGGGAGAGGTGTCCAAAGTCAGAGCTCATTCCTAGAGTTTTTGTAAAGCATCTGATCCTTACTCCTTCTCCGAGAGTGTCCAACATCTTATGCTCTTTGGGGTTTTGCTTGTTGATGTCTAGACTGTAGTCATAGAGTCTGGTTCTTCAGTCTGATAACTAGCTTCTCCCGTCTGAATTTCTCTTACTTCCCAATTATTTGTGTGCTCTTTTAATTTTCTCTTTATTCTGTTTCCTTTAAGCAGGAGCTATTAGCTTTTATACTTTTCATTGGCAAACCTACTTATCTTTATGGATATCTTGTGGTTCAGAGTTTTCTTTAGCAAAGAGACTGACTTCTACAGAACATGTTTGTGCATGTAGCAGAGAGTGTGTATGCATTAACTAACACACTAAAAGTGAAAGAGTGGGGGGAGCAGAGTTGAAAGACTTCCTTATTTCTGTCCCTTTCAATTTCAAACCTTTATCAAGTACCTGCTCTGTGTAGCTAGGTGCTAGAGATACAGAGACAGAAAGGAAATGGTCCCTGGCTTTGGAAACTGGCGTTCTCCTGTGTGTGTATGGAGGGGAGGTATAGGTCATACAGACAGATAAATAAAACAAGATCTTTCAAGAGGTAGAGAGCATTAACAATTTAGGGGAGGAGGGAAATCAAGAAAGCCCTTCTTTGGGAGAGTGGTCCCTGAGCTGGGTGTTGATCTTAGGGATTCAAGAGGTATAGGTGAGGAAGGAGTCTATATGGCCTATGAGGAACAGCTTTGACAAAGGGGTGGAGGCGAGAAATAGAATAACTCTTTATTTCAACCCTTTGTGAACTGGACAATGTCCTGCATGTCACTGGCACTCAACATAATAGTTTAATTTTGAGTACAGTTTATATTGCCTCTTTCCTCATAATAATCCTTTAATGTGCTTCCTAAAAGATTAAATTTAGTGCCTAAAAATAGTCTGTTTGCAAGGGAATTTGGAGTTCTGTTCCCGGATGTGTGGCTGTCTGTTAAATAGTGTCATATGAGTTTGTTAGCTGCTGTTTGCATAGTCACCGTGGGGTGCGCTTGTCATTTGCCCATAGTGGGCTGCCTTTCAGAGTGGGTAGATGTCACAGAACGTGAGTCACATCCAACCTCACTGTTGCCTTCGTGCTGGATTATACCCCATGTTGGGAAGGCTGCCTTCTAAAATTATGCTGTGACCCAGCTACCTGGCTTCTGTTTTATTCTTATTGTTGCTCTTTTAAAATTTGTTGTCCTCTCTGAGGTCTGAAGAATTGGTCTGTTTTGGGGGAGTTGAGCCCCAGTTGCCGAGTAGGTCTGGTTTAAAAAAAAAAAAACAGACCTCATGGTGCTAAACCCTTGCATGTATTTGGTACCCTTCCCATTCCAGCCGCCGATTCCTGTACATTGTGAATCTGGATGCCCCCTCAGAAGGTCACCGCAAGATCTCTCGTCAGAGCAAATGGGACATTGGGGCCGTGCAGTGGAATCCACATGACAACTATGCACACTATTTTGCAGCTTCGGTGAGTGCACTTTGTATATTTATTTATTTATTTATTTAGGCAGTTGGGGTTAAGTGACTTGCCCGGGGTCACACAGCTAGTCAGTGTCAAGTGTTTGGTCTGAGGCCAGATTTGAACTCGGGTCCTCCTGACTTCAGCGCTGGTTCTCTATCCACTGCACCACCTAGCTGCCCCTTGTATTTATTTATTTATTTTTTGGTGAGTGCACTTTGGCAGCGGGACAAGCTAGCAAACATGAAATGGCAGGGTCTGTGTTCTGAGGGGAGAATGAGACCATCCATTTTCCAAGCAGAAAATCAGTCAGTAGGTAATTCCCTCCTAGAAGGGTAAGAGAGGCAAATCACTTTGAAAAAAAAAAACAACAACTTTTTTTAAACCCAACCTGATCAGAGTAGTGTCATGGGTGTCAAATTTTGTGTCTGACTTTGAATAGTCATATCTTTAATTCTAAATTTCTTAAAGGAGGATAAAAGGAGCATTACTCCTTGCATTTGTGTGCCTATTATGTGCGCGGTATTCACTTTTGTCCATTTGTAGTTAGATGACTGGCTAATAGAAATGTGCTTAAGATGAGATTGCAAAATTTTATCCATTCATTCATTCATCTATTTATTTACTTATGTTCATTTTAAACTTAAATACAAAATGAGGAAAAAAAACAACAGTTCATGTACACAGCAGAACATAGAGAGGAGGATTCAGTATTAAAAACCTGAATTTCCATTTCAGACTGTTTACTTTAAAAAAAAAACAATTATGTAATAAATACTACATTTGTTTTCAAAGCTGCCCAGCTTTTCTGTGCTTCCTTCTAAGTTTTCTTTTGTTCTTTGCTGTGCACTTTTAATTTTTTTTCTCTCTTCCTACCCATCCCGACTTAGAGAAGGTTACAGTTAAACACATATATACACATATATACATTCCCATATATTAATATAAATATACTCATATATACGTGTATGTAAAACCATACTATACATGCTTCTATTTATGAGTTCTTTCTCTGGAGGTGGATAATATCTTCCTTCATAGGTCCAAGTCTTTGCATGTTTTTCTAAAATCAGCTAGCTCATCTTGTCTTATAACACAATTACATTCCATCACAATCATGTACCATATACCACAACTTCTTTAGTGATTTCCCAATTGAAGGGCATCCATCATTTTAAGCAATCTGTTAGTTTTAAGATGATAATCTCAAAGTTGTTTTAATTAGCATTTCTCTCATCAATAATGATTTAGAGCATTTTTATATGACTATATATAGTTTTGATTTCTTTATCAAAAAACTGCCGGTTCATATTCTTTAGCCATTTATCAATTGAGGAGAGATTGGGAAAATTTATAATAAATCTTCATTGCTCTCAAAGAATTGTAGACGATTCCATCCCTCTGTTGAGGGAAGAAAGTACGTGAATAGGTGTGAAAGATGTCTTTATGGGAAAAGGAGGTGATTCCTAAGGGTGAGAATGCTTTCCTTTCTTCTACTTATCTATCCAAAGAATCTCTGCCCCGCCATGGCACTCATTAACTGTGTGGCCTTGGGTAAGTCACTTTATTTTCCAGGCCTATAGTTTTCCTTTTGTGTAAAGTCCTTTGCCAATTGGTGGAAATTAACCAGGGAACAAAACCATTTTACAGTGCTGCCTGAGACCAAGGTTTTTTGATATTGACAGCCAATGAAGACACAGATAGCATGTGAGAAGGGAAAGAAGAGCAATTCTGTTTTAGCCACAGAAGAAACAAAGAGCTTCTCTTACAAGCTACTCCCCAGAAAGACATTAGCTGCCTAAAGTTCAGTGTCCTCTCAGAAGAGGAGGGAAGAATTAGCTTATCGCCTTTCTCTTTTACACCTTTGCCCAGCTTCTATCACAGTGGGAAGAGTACTTTCTTGTCATCTTTTGTCTTTTAATCCTTTAGTTCCCCCCCTCTGTCTTTACCCAGGTCATTTGTACCAACCTCTTCTTATTGGATTTAAGTTTATTGTCATTGTGTTTGTGCCACTGAAGGTGCTGGCTCTTGAGAGTAGTTGAGACATGCCTTACATCAGCACTGAGCACCTACTTTGTTTTTGGTTTTGTTTTTTTTTTAATAATAATTTATTTTTTTCCCCAGTTACCTGTAAAAACAATTTTTAGCATTTCTTTTAAAGTTCCAAATTCTATCCTGCCCTCCTTCCTCTGCCCCCTCCCTGAGACTGTAAGCAATCTGATATAAGTTATGCATGGAGCATTTCCCTTGTTATTCCTGTTCCACTGTAAGCTGTTTTGGTAGGTAGAATGCATTGGATTCCTCCTTCTTTCCACGGAGCCCTGGGGCTTCAGAATGACTTTGGCCTCTGTCTTCAGGCTTGATGCGGATGAGCTCCCCACAGTAATCAGCTCACAAGTTGGGTAATAGCCCATCACTCTCCAGCCTCATTTTGTGAAGAAATCTAAAGAGGTTTTTAGAGCCCCAGCTGCTGCTGCTGCTTTTTAAAACAGTCACGGTTCTCTTTGGTGTTTGTCTTCTGCAGTTGTAGCATCTCTTAGTCCAATATTTCTTTGCCTCTGTCCTTGATAGATACTGTGATGTAATATTTTGGCGAATTTCAAGGGTTCTGCTTATTCCATCTTCCTGGGAATGCCCTTTAGGTTGTTCCCCTTCTCCACCCTGTGCCTCTTCCATTTGAAAAATATTGATGGGCAGCAGAGGAGTGGGAAAGAGTGAGTTAATCGATAGTACTTTGTACAGTAGCATACAGCAACATAGATGGAGGATTATGACCTTTGTGGAGTACGGGTGGGAAAAGGAGAGCTCTTAATTGGTTTGGAAAAATTAGTGAAGGTCTTGGCTGCCAGTGTAGAATTGTGCACCTGTTTACTATAGCTTTGCAGGGAAATGACTTTAAAAGGCAAGTGATGCCTTCCTTCCTGGTTTGAAACCTGAGGCCCTGTTTCCTTAATTGCTTCAGTGGGTCTCTGATCTCATCTAGATGAGTAATCTCTAGGCATGATTTTTTTACCTTGTGTGACTCTTGTCCAGGTCCTCTATAGGAGGTACTGGTGGGACATGTAGGCTGTCTATCTATAATCCCTCACTTTCACTACATAAAGCTGGCGAGAAAATTTGTTCTGGGTATTATTAGCTCTACCCACATTGGATTTTTTTTTCTTTCTTGCAAGCTTAGACTGTGTGAGAGGTTTTAAGCTTTCTTGGCCAGTTTTCTGCTTAGCTTTCTTTTTTCATTTATTGTGCATTAGAGCTTTCCTAAGCCTGGTGGCACACTGATTTGCACATTTTGACATGCATTACTTTATTTCTTCTGTTTGATTTTAGAGCAACCAGCGGGTCGATCTTTACAAGTGGAAAGATGGCAGTGGGGAAGTTGGCACAGCACTGCAGGGGCATACCAGGGTGATCAGGTAGGTAGCAGGAGCTCTATAGCTTATTCGGCTGTGATTTGTCATTTTGATTCCACATTAGACGTAGAACATACCCTCTCTGCTGGAGCTTTCTGTGAAGTGATCCCAAGAGCTCAAAGTACCATCACCCTATTTGTCACAGTTCTCTGGGGAACTGAACTGAGAGATTGCCATCCTGCCACGTTTGTAGCTTGAGCATCTGTTTAGTGTTAGCTTTGGATAGCTGATAGACCATTAGCATTCCCCAAGGTGAGGGCATTCTTACAGAAAATCAGCCCATGCTTGGGAACCACCATCAGAGGGACTGTTAAACCAAATCCCTGAAGACGCTCAGATAGGTACAGCCTCTTCCAGAGTAAAAGATGAAAGCCATGTCTTGCTGTGAGGGTGGGAAGAAGTTGAATGAAATCTCTATCCAACAACATACCGAGAGGATCCAAAAACATGACACTGTTCTTTTACCTGTTTAAGTGTCTAAGAAATTGACTGTGCTCTCTGGAAGAAGATTCTTTAAGCACATGCAAACATTCTCTAGTTTGTTACATCCCAACGTGGTTCCAGATTATTCTTTCCACTTTGCTATTGGGGCTACTCTCTGTTCTCCTGGGTGGGGATGGAGAAGGCCAATTTGGGAAGCCGCTGTCAGGGAATGTGTGATGTGTCGAAGCCAGCTTGAAGCATGCTAGGCAAGGTTAGACTTCCACGGAGGACACTTTGGCATTTTTCCAGTGCCCTGTGGAGTAGGTTTTTGGGTGATGGGGAGATGATGGAGAGAAGTAAAGTTAGATACTCTTTGAAGATTACTTGTCATTTTGGTAATTTTTTTTTTTTGAGAAGGAATTCTTACCCCTGGGTTTCGTAGACCTCTCGGGGATAGATTTCATGGGATTAGTGAATGTAGATGGGAAGAAAATTACCTCTTTATTTTCACTTACCTTTAATCTAATATGTAAGTGTTTTTTTTAAAAAAAATCTGAATGTAGGCAACAAACCTTCTTCTGAGAAGGTGACGTGGGCTTCCACAGATTGCCACAGGGGTCCTTGATGCAAAGGAAATATTAAGAAGCCTGGTTTCAAGGTTTTCCTGCTTCAGCATTTGACGCTAGATCCATTGCAGAGTTAGTAGTACTGGCAAATAAAGGGACCAGGGAGCTTAAGATAGACAGAGGTGTGGAAGGAAGCATTGTGCAAAGAGGTGTTACTTTTGTATTATTTTATCCATGTAAGCAAGTGAAATGTGCTGGATTGGATCAGCCAGTTTTTAAGGGCATTTCCAAGTATTTGTGTGCCCTGGCTAAAGGTTAAAAACTGTGCTACTTCTTCCCCATCCCCACCCTCTGGCATTTCATTGAATAAAAGAATCTAAGAATTGGAAGAGAGTTAGAGGGCGTTGAGTCTCCCTCATACCTGATAAATGGTCATCCAGTTTTTACTTGGAAACCTCCAGTGAGGAGGAGTTCACTGACTCCTAAGGTTCTACCTCAGTTTCCCTTTTTGTAGCTTTTACCCTCTTGGGCCCTGTAGAACAAATTAATTCCTCTTACATGTAACACCCCTTTAGATACTTTGAAGACAGCTACCATGTCCCTCGAGTCTTTTCTTCTCCGAGCTAATTATCCTTAGTTCCTTCAGCTGATCCAAATTAGAAGCCCTTCTCTGTCCTACTTGTTTTCCTCTGGATGCTTTCCAGTCTGTTGATGTACTTCCTGAGATATGGCTCTGATTTAAAAAATTATTGTCCAGTAGAAGCTTCAGATTTTCACCTGTAACACATGTGACACCTTTTGGATAATGGAATTTTCTTGCATTAAAAATATGTGCATATTTAAAAAGGAATATTCAGAAATATCCCTCATGCATCCGCACACCCTGCCTCACATGTGTTGTAGTCTAAACAACTGCCTGCCTTTCCTATCCCTAGTCTTGGTTATATTTAAGCTTTCTTACAACTCTAAATACTAAGAATTAATAACCCTGTCCTCCTTCTGAGTGTGCCTGAGTTTTACTTCAAAGCAGCCGTAGCTGAGATGGGTTTAGAAAAGTGACTACCCAGAAAATACTTGGGCAAGAGGTGGTCAAAATTCTCTCCCTTCCTCCCTCCCTTTTTTTTTTCAAATGGCAGGCTGATGGAGTGGCTGGAAATCACAGGGAGCGGGTCTTCAAGTTTGAGGCATCTTTGGAGCCTAGTTCTTTCCCAAAGAAACTTGGAGGCTTAGAATCTGCGTGTCAGGGCTCAAACTGCCGAAAGATGGCGGCTCTTTGGAACCTTATAGAATGTAGCTCTGACTAATCCTACCACTCCTTGTGCTGTTTGTGTCTTACATTCCTAGTGACTTGGATTGGGCTGTGTTCGAGCCAGACTTGCTGGTAACCAGTTCTGTGGACACCTACATCTACATTTGGGATATCAAGTAAGAACAAGTAGGAGGCGTTCTTTTATTATGGGACTATTGGGTTAGGGGGATTTTGAGAGAACATGGAAGTTGTTTGTTAATTTTTATGGATGGTCTTTTGTCATTATGTCACAGTCATTTCTGAGTGTGGGGAAGCTTCTTCCATATTGAATCCTTCCTTGAAAGGCCTCCCCCCCCCCCAAAAAAAACCAAAAAACCAAAACCAAAACACTGGGTACAGTGATAGAATCTGACATCATAGCGAACATTCTTCTCTAGTGGTCTCTAAACATCTCAGCTGTGAAGAGGGAGATATATCCAGTCATTCGAGTTTGGCTTCCTTCTAGTAATTGTTTTCAATTATATCATTGTAGTTATTGTGGTTATGTTTTTTTGTTTTGTTTGCTTATTTTACTGGATCAGTTTTTACAGGTCTTCTCAAGTTTCTCTGATTTTCTCATATTAGTCATTTCTAGTTGCAAATAATATTCTGTGTACTCATATACCACAGTGTTTTCAGCTCTACTGCAGATAATGGGCATCCCTTTTGTTTCCAGGTCTTTGGTACCACTGAGTGCTGCTAGAAATGTTTTTGGGGACATCAGATCTTTGTTTCTGCCTTTGACTTGTTTGGGGATATGTTCTTAGCAGTGGGGTTGTTGGGTCAAAGGGTATGGACAGTTTAAGAATTTTTCTTAAGTAATTCCAAATTGATATCCAGAATGGATGGACCAACATACGGCTCCACCATCAGTCTATTCGTGTCCCTCTCTTCCCACAGCCTCTCCAATATGACTGTGGTACAAGACATTTTGAGGGATAGACCTATTCACCATTATACCTTTTCTAGCTCAGGATAAATGGTATTGTAATCTCTTCTCCTTAGTAGGAGAGGATGTGAAATTTGTTGTCCTCCACAGAGCCTAGTGACACGAGCAGACCCTTGCTCTCCTGCTGTCCTGGACCGTGGGAAAAAAGAAGTAGTTGGGAGAGAGGATCTTGTTGTCTTTTATGTTTAGGACAAGGTGGGGGGGGGGGGGGCGGGCCCAGCAGGCCAATCCTGGGGCTGGTAGGCAATGGGCAGGGCCTGTACCCGTCTTTCTTGCTTTCTGTTGCTTCTTATATAAGCAAGGCACTACAGGTATGCTTTGGAAGAGGATGGTCACGATAGAATGGGGAAGCCAGGGAATTAATTAAGAAAAAAAGAAGAGAAAGAATGCAGAAAAACAGGGATTTGAGGAGCCAGATTTTGGAGAATATTATATATGTATAAAATAGAATATAAAAGAGCTTTATTCTGAAATGCTAGATTAGTTTTACTTTCTCCAGATGCAACGTGTGTGTGTGTGTGTGTATGTATTTGTATTTGTGTTGTCTTTGGGGAAGCACCTTTGAGCCTTAGAACACTGCCTCGTTCTTTTCAGTGTTGTTTGGTATAGAAATCATCCCATACATTTTGGCCTGAGAGGTCAGCTGTAAGACTTCGTTTCTCCCTGTGAGTGGGCTAGGTTCACTTTCATGCCCAGAAATAGCTTTTTATCCTCAGCTGAAGAGTTGTTTGGAAGCTTCATGCAGGGACATGCTTCACTGGTAGTCATCTCATTGCCGCTGTGAGAAATGACACCATAGAGGGACTATTTTGGCTTCTTCCTATACATCAGGGTCACCCGGGCTCTGCTGAGTCATGAGACTTTTCCTTCTTGGACATGGCTGACTGTTTTGAAATTCAGACCTAGAAAACATTGTAGCTGACTGAGAAGTGAGAAAGCTCAGTAATTCATTTAATATGGAGGAAAAGGAGTCCTTTTTGCAGCAAAATCACTTTTTCCTCTTGAGCCCAGCCAATTATGTCTAATTGATCCAAAGTTCCCATTGGGTAGAAAGCGAACGGCAGCTGTGAAAGGCCCCCAGACTACTGGAAAAAGGCTTCAAATGGCAAAGGGCTCAGTGTATGATTTGGGCCTTCTGTGTTTCAGAGACACAAGGAAACCTACCGTTGCACTGTCTGCTGTAGGTAAGTACTTACTCCTGTTGTTTGATGTCCGTCTGTTATCCTGCTCTTCCTCCATTTCATTCCTTCTATCCTCTCAATACTGGATCCTTTAGTGACTAGATGTCTCCCTACTGCACAACTCTACTGCCTAGCTGAGGTGGCAGTGACACGAGGCTTAGCCTCAGGGTAGAGGACTAAAGGGCTTTCAGGGGATGTGTCAGGAAGGATTTAGGAATCCTAGGACAGAAAAATCCCGTTTTGAAACTGTTTCTGATTGACGGTGTCTCCCTTTCGTGCAGGGGTGTTTGAGTGGAGTACTTCACTGTCATGCTGAGTGGAAGAGCCTTATTTTGTTCAGCATATCTTCCCCCCACATGTATGGGTCTGTCTCAGGAAAAATGCTCTTTCTTCGGATTCTGAGATATTTCAGCCCCTTTCTCTAAAGGGGGCAGAAATTCAGTTACACTTGGGGATAGTGGCTGTCTGTGTGTGACACTTCAGAGGTTAACTTCTTGAAGAACAGCATCTATGCCATTTTTCATTTTTGTTTCCCTAGTAGTACCTAGCAGAGTCCCTTGAGAGAAGCAGGCCCTTCGTGTTTTTTTAACTGAATTTTATTGGTGTGGGGACTTTCTCTACTGTACATGTGTACCAGCATCACATGGGGACTGACCTTCTGATATACGCCTGTCCAACCCTAGCTAAGCAGCCATCAGATGAGGGATGCGTGAACTGTCACCAGGTCCTTTGTTGAGGATTTTTTTTGGTGTAAGGACTGACGCTCTGCACATAGCTGGCAGAGTCCTTAAGAACCCAGGGTTACCTTCTTGTGTGGAGCTGCGATGTTAGTGACCCAATAACAAGTGACATGTGGCACCTGGGACACAAGCCATCTGTGCCTTCTCTCTGTTTCTTAATTCCCTTACGCCCCTGTTTTGCACATCTGGGCCATCTCTGAGGTGATCCTTAATACTAGTCACCTCATTGTCAAAAAGCAATTATTAAGCACTGAACTGAATTCATTGATAGGCTAGTTAATTACATTAACCTGGACCTCTCCCTCTAGGAGTTACATTCCAAGACAAATACCAACTTTAGCCCAGCGGCTAGATGTATTGACTAAAAAGGCCAGTACTTAAGTGGACAGTACGGTACTTCTCTAACTTCTTATCCAAGCCAGATTCTGAATCTAAGATCATGTGATATTAGTGAAACCTTAAAAGCATTTTTCTTTTCCTTACTCTCATTTTTATTATGGTTTTCTGAACTGTGGTTAGCTATCCTCTCCCACCCTTTTAATTTAAATATCCCAAGTGACCACTGTTGTTACTACCTGAAGTATAGTGAGCTTCTTTATTGGGTCACAGAGCTCTTCTGAGAGAACTGGATAGCATGTAAGCTTCTTGAGGGCTTGGACTACAGTCAGTTCTGCTATAACACAAAATAGCCATTCTCCCAAAGCTCCATGCTATGAAAAATTGTATAATAACCACAGAGATTATGGGGAGAAAGGGAGTGGAGCATAACACTCAAAAACTTCATCAGTGACACATTAAAGAAAGATAGAAACCATCCTTACAGAATGGTAACATTCCATGATACTGCTGTTAACACAATTTAATGTTTTTGTTTGTAATTTTTTTATTCTGAACTTACAAACACCAAAAAACCATGAGCATTTCATATACCAAATATAATACAAAAAGACTTTATATGAAGCCATGAATCTCCATTTCATACTGCTTCCTTTTTTTAAAATAAAAAGTATGTAACAAAGTTAATCCATTACTATCAAAACTGTCTTGCTTGTCTGTATTTCCTTCTGAACTACTTTCTGCACTCCTTTGTGCACTTTAAAAATGTTTCCTCTTTTTTTCATCACTATCAGTACCTTCCCTTCCCCCCCCCAATTAAAAACAGAGGGAAAAAACCCACAAAACCTTATAACAAATGAGTACAGGCAAACCACACAAGTCCACTTAGTGGCCTGGTTCCCACCTTGAGTCCATCCCCTCTCTGTTAGGAGGTGGGGAAATGTGTTCCATCTTAGGTCCTCTGGAGAAATGGTTGGTCATTGCTTTCATCAGTGTTCTCAGCTCTTGCAAAGTTGTTTTTCTTTACAATGTTGTATAAGGCAGCTAGATGGTAAGGTGGATAAAGAATGAAAATTGGAGTCAGACCTGAGGTCAAATCTGGCCTCAGGCACTTGCTAGCTGTGTGACCCTGGGCAAGTCACTTTACCTTGCTTAGCCTTGGTTTCCTTATCTGTATAATAAGGATAATAACAGTACCTACCTTCCCTGGTTGTTGTAAGGATCAAATTAATTAACATGTAAAGTGCTTTGCAAATCGTAAAGTATTACATAAATGCTAGCTATAATTATTATTATTAATTATCTGAGGCCCTGTTATCCACCCCTTTCTCTGTGTTTGTATACTTTTTATGCTTTTCTTATGTACCCGTTTTTCCCCTCTTAAAATCCTTAACAGAACCAGTCTACTCTCAGGTCCTCTGTTTTTCTTAATTCATTTTCTATTTTATTTATTTATTTATTTATTTTAGTTTTTTGGGCATTTGAGGTTAAGTGACTTGCCCAGAGTCACACAGTTAGTAAGTGTCATGTGTTTGGTCTAAGGCTGGATTTGAACTCAGGTCCTCCTGACTTCAGGGCCAATACTTTATCCACTGCGCCACCTAGCTGCCCCAGACATTCATTTTCTAAAAGGGCATTTATTTCTTCTTTCTCTCTTAGAATGGAGAGCCTCTTCCATCATACAGCCTCTTCTAAGTACTCAAATAAATTTACTTTTCTAGATTTTTCTTAAATTTTGTTTACCTTTTTAAGTTCCTTCTCAGCACTAGTCCTTTTGTTCAGGATGCTTGCAAGTCTCCTATTCCATTCAAGGTCCATTTTTTCCCCTTTAGGAAACTTTGCAGAGTAAGTTATTCTTGGTTGTAAGCCTGTATCTTTCCTCTTGTGAAGCTTTGCAGAGTAAGAATTTCTTTCCTTCTTTCCTTCTTTCTTTCTCCCTCTCTCCCTCTCTCCCTCTCGCTGACTTTTTTCTCCATTTAACAGTTTTCTTGGGCAGCTGGTGTACTTTTTTTCTATTGTATTTATATATTTTTAGTTTTCAACATTTACTTTTATAAGATTTTGAGTTCTTAATTTTCTCCCATCTCCCCTCCCCAAGACAGCATGCAATCTGATATAGGCTATACGGGTATAATCATATTAAACATATTTCCACATTAGTTATGTTGTGAAAGAAGAATCAGAACAAAAGGGAAAAACCATGAGAAAGAAAAAAACAAAACAAACAAAAAAAGAAAATAGTGTGCTTTGATCTGCATTCAGAGTACATAGTTCTTTCTCTGAATATGGATAGCATTTTCCATCGTGAATCTTTTGGAATTGTCTTTCAGGAGTAGGGAACCTTCTGGCTCGAGGCCACATATGGCCTTCTAGGTCCTCAAGTGAGGCCCTTTGATGGAATCCAAAGTTTGCAGAACAAATGCTTTTATTAAGGCCACAGGTTCCCCACCCCTGTTAAGATCATTCTATTGCTGAGAAGAGCTTAGTCTGTTAAAGTTGATCATTGTGTAATATTGCTGTTACGATGTGCAATGTTCTCCTCGGTTCTGCTCACTTCACTTAGCATCAGTTCATGCAAGTCTTTCCAGGTTTTTCTGAAGTCTACCTGCTCATCATTTTTAAAAAAAAAATATTTATTTATTTTTGGTTGTCAACATTGATTTCCATAAGATTTTGAGTTTTAAATTTTCTCTCCCTCCTTCTCTTTCTCTCTCCCCAAGATGGCATGCAATCTGATATAGGCTCTATGTATAAATTCATATTAAGCATGTTTCCCGTTAGTCACGATATAAAGAAGAATTAGAGGTGATGGGAAGAGCCAAGAGAATGAAGCAGTAAAACCAAACAGCAAAAGTAAAGGAGAGCAGGTGGCCTGCTTCCATCTGCATTCAGACTCCATGGTTCTTTCTCTGGATGTGGATCTGCTGATCATTTCTTGCAGTACAATGGTATTCCATCATAACCATATACCACTACTTGTTCAGCCATTCCCCAGTTGATGGGCATCCCCACCATTTCCAGTTCTTTGCCACCACAGAAAGAGCTGCTATAAATATTCTTGTACGTTTGGGTCCTTTTGCCTTTTTTGTGCTCTCTTTGGGATACAGACCTAATAGTCATGTTGCTAGATCAAAGGGTATGTACAATTTGGTTGCCCTTGGGGCATAGTTCCAAATTGTTTTCCAGAATGGTTGGATCAGTTCATAACTCCACCAACAGTGCATTAGTGTCCCAATTTTCCTACATCTTCTCCAACATTTATCATTTGCATGTGGTGCACCATTGAGCATAGCATTCTTAGCCCCGACAATGAGAACCTCTCCTTGTACCAGCAGTTTTTCCTGGGTCTGCGTTTTCTCCATCACTTTGTACGGGTTCCCAAAGAGAGAATGAGACCGCCCCCAGTGTGGGAGGTGAGCTGAAATGATCCAGGGGGACGGTAGTAGCCTTGGGTGCAATTGGAGGGCATTGAATAAAAATAAGGGAGTGATGGAAGCATAAGAAAAGAGAAGAGAAGAAAATTTGGAAAAACCATTCATACCCGTTTCATCTGTTGTGTAACAAAGTTAAAGTCATAGTGATTACATTATTTTCCAAATAAACACACGAAATACAAGCTATAACTGATCAGTGGTCAAGTCTGCAACAGGTCCTAAGAAACCAGTGTTGGCAGATGTTGCACATTGTCGGGAAGTCTAGCATGCATTGGCAGGGATGTGTGGGGTAATGATTTGTTCACAAAACGCTGCTGTATGGTTTTACAACACAATATTGTGTCATCAAAATGTCAATGCAGGAAAAAACCCACAAATTTACAATAAATCATTAAATCTAAGTTGTGTCATTTAAAAAAATGTATATTTTTTTGAAATGATGCAAAATTTAAAAAAAAAAAACATTAAAGGTTTAAAGAAAGATTTCCAGGGGGATGCTGAGTGATTTTTCTTTTGATAAAGGGGGCAGTAGGCCAAATCAGTTTGGGAACTTGTGCTTTAGAGTCTTAGTTTCTTGACCATGGGTGGGAATCAGCCTCAAGTAGGAAGATCTTTTCTTTCTTTATTTCCTTGTCATGCTGATGGCGAGTCGCACTGAGAAAGCTGTCATTTTGTAAGTCCTAAACTGTCCTGTGATCAGATGAAGCTCTCTGCCTTGGTGTCTTTTTGAGTAGAGAAAAGAACTACACTTTAAAAAATTTCAGTTAATGTCTCAATCTTTGGTGTGGGGCCATGTTCTGCAGACCCTGGAATCAGGCCATCTGTCATATTAAAGTCCTGTATCTGCCTATGTTCTTATTTGAGCCTTGTGGCAACCCTGTGAGGTGGCTAAGGCAAGAGGAAACAGACTTGGCAAGTGTAAGGGACCTCTGTAGGCTTCTTTGTGCTGCTGTTCTTGCAAAGGAACAGAGTTGTGTAACATAAGGCCTTATCTTGTCTTTCGTAGTCTGTACTTTTGAATGATTTCAAATGAAGATTCACAGAAATGAACACTTAGAGCCTAGAGGGTCAAAATTCAGTGTCTCTGGTCAGGAGGATGATCTGAGCCTTAACTCTTTAATTTTAAGTTCTCAATCGTTGACCTAGCCCACGTTCTATGGACTTTACTTTTTCTGTCACTGCACTTGTAGTGATTTTCTTTAGAAATGAGCCACAGTAGAGGAAAAAGTATCCAAGCAGTGACGTGATTGATGTGTACCAGTGGTGTGGCATCTGTTTGAGTTCTTATTTTGTATGTTAGTTTGTCATTATTTCCTTTTGAGACCTCTTCTGCCTTGGTTTTCCCAGTAGAGACTGGATTTCTCCTAATGCTTGAGTCTTCTGGGACCTTGAGCGGCTTTTAAATTGCCATCACTATGTCCCTGTGTTGGCAGAGTGGAAAGAGGGAGCAGGACTGCCTGATGCTGGGGTTTTTCCTCCTTTATCTGACTCTAAGTAATACCAGTGATAGTGCTTTGCCCTGGTGGCACACAGTACCCTCTACGTAGTAGGTACTGCATTGGTTGCTGAATGGCTGGAGAGTGGAGTGCCTGGGGGATGCCTATGGAAGCCTTTTTTTCCGGGTGAGGAGATTGGGTGACCATCTGTGTGTACTTCTTCTGAGCCTGTGCTTCAGTCCCCAGAGCCAGGAGACTGGAATGGCACTAGGAAGGGCCTGTTGTCCTTGGAGATGCCTGTAGGTCAGGTTGTGGGATGAGTGATTCCTAGCGAGCAGCGCTGTGAGCCTGTAATAAAACCATACTTCCCCACTGGTTCTACTGCCAGGTTACCTTTAGTTTTCTTTTTTTCTTGGGTGAGATTGTTTTCCCAGTTAAGTCCCTGTGATCCTTTTCCCATGACTTAACTCATTTTGGGCTTCATTTCATCTTTAAATGGTACAGTTGGCACCTACATAAGAGAACTTCAAACTGACAGGCTTTTTGTGGCTGTTCAGGCTAATGTCGTGAGCCAGCTCTGCTGGAGGACGGCAGCTTATTGAATAAGCTTCTTTTCTTTGCCCTCACTCCTGACTTTTCTGTTCAGCGGGTGCCTCACAGGTGAAATGGAATAAGAAGAATGCCCACTGTCTCGCCACCAGTCATGATGGGGATGTTCGGATATGGGACAAACGGGTGAGTTACTTCTTCATGGTCATTCTTCAGCCATTGTTTTACCTGACTGTGTAGGTGAATAATAACAGCTGATATTCAGATAATGCTTTAGGATTTACTAAATGCCTTATATATATTATTTGTGCCTCATTTTGAGGTGGGCACTGCAGGTGTTATCTCCATTTTGAGGATAAGAAAACTGAGGCAGCAGAAGGGTGAAGTAAACTGCCCAGAATTACACAGCTAGTAAGTGTCAAAGGTGGATAAGAAAATACTGTGAGCAGTTAATGAGTTGTTCAGTTGTTTTCAATTGTGTCTGACTCTTTGTGACCTCTTTTGGGGATTTTCTTGGCAGAGATACTGGAGTGATTTGCCATTTTCTTCTCCAGATTATTTTACAGTTGAGGAAACTGAGGCACACAGTTAAATGATTTGCCCAGGGTCACACAGTTGGAAAGTTTGAACTCAGGTCTTCCCTACTCCAGGCCTGGCACTCTTATACACGATGCCACCTAGCTGTCCCAGTTAACAAGTACTAGAGCCATATATGTTGTGGATAATTGCCACAATCAGCTCAATGTGGAATGAAGTTGCTTCGCAGCCCAAATGAGTGCTAAGCTAAAGTAGAGACATTGGACAGGCAAACAGTGGAGAACAGTTAAAGGTTGAAAATCTCCTGCTCTGTTTGATCTTAATCCCTGTTACTTTTAAAAATAATACTTCATATTTATATGTCACATTGCCATTTGCAAAACCCATCTCATTTTGAGCTGCCAGAAGCCCTGGGTGAGGTGGGTGAGGCAAATGTGGGCCTCATTTATCAGATGAGGATGGACATTCAGAGAAGTTAGATGACATATGGTGGGTCCCACAGTATTCAATAATGTAGCCAGAACTCAACTCTGGGTCTTTTAAAAACTCCCAATTTGTAGTGATTATCTTTTATTTTTATAGAATCTTCATTTCCCAAGCTCTCTCCTTTCCCCCCCCTCACCCAGCGAGTCTTCTCTTATAACAAAGAATGAAAAAGGGGAGAAGAGAAAAGCAGTTCAGAAAAGTAGCCAGTACCTCCCCCAAGTTTGGTCGTCTCCCTAGTGTGTCCAGTAGCTCCCCATGTCTGCAAAGAGTCAACAAGTTAATCAACAGGTATTTATTAGGAATTTATTACTGTGTAGCAAGCTCTGTGCTAGGCACTGGGGATGCAAGTATGAAGAAGGAAACAGGCCCCACTCACAAGGAACTTTTATTTTAATGGTGGAGAAAAGTATAAATAAAAACATATGCAGCATAAATAGAAAGTGAGTAAGTACAAATATATTTGCAGTTAGGGGAGCTCAGGAAAGGCTTCATACAAAAGATGGGCTTGAAAGAAGAAAGGGGCTCTCTGAGGCATAGGTGTGGAGGGATGCACTCTAGGCATGTGTGATGGCCAATGCAAAGGCATGGAGGTGGGAAAAATGGCATGTTGTGCATGAGGAACAGAGAAGACCAGAGTGCCTGTACAAGAGTGATGTCTGTTGAGTCTGGAAAGATAGTTTGGGGCCAGGTTGTGTAGGGCTTTAAAAAGTAAACAGAGGCATTTGTATTTTATCTCATAGGCAATAGGGAGCCACTGGAGTTGGTTGACCAGGGGAGTCACTTCTCAGATCTGCACTTGAGGAAGATTATTTTGGCAGCAGCACTGTGTAGGATAGACTAGAGTTGGGGATGATTTGAGGCAGGGAGGCCCACTAACAGGTTGTCACAGTAATCCAGCGGAGAGATAATAAGGGCCCAAACCAAGACGATCACTGTGTGATTAGAGAAGATCAGTTGCATGATATGTTTTGAAAGTAGAAATGACAAGATTTGACTACTGATTGTATGTGTGGAGTAGGGAGTAGAAGGGCAGCCGGCTGGCACAGTGGATAGAGCACCGGGCCTGGAGTCAGGAAGACTCACCTTATTGAGTTCAAATTTGGTTGCAGACACTTACTAGCTGTGTGACCCTGGGCAAGTCACTTAACCCTATTTGCCTCAGTTTCCTTATCTATAAAATGAGCTGGAGAAGGAAGTGGCAAACTGCTCCAGTATCTTTGCCAAGAAAACCCTAAATGGAGTCTCAAAGAGTAGCATATGATTGAAATGACTGAACAGCAATAACGTCAGAATGAGTGAGGAATCCAGGATAATGCTGAGGTGATGAACCTGGGAGACCAGAAGAAGGGTGGTGCCTTTGATAGAAATAGAGAAGTTTGGAAGAGAGGAGGAATTAGGGGGAAAGATGACGAGTTTTGTTTTAAACGTGTTGAACTTAAGGTGTCTGATATCCAGTTTGAAATGTCCAATGGGTAAGTGAAAACCAGGGACTTAGATATCCAGATCTGGGAATCATCTGCATAGAAATGATAGCTAAATTTCTGGGATCGATGAGGTTACTGAGAGAGCAAAAGGCCTAGAAGCTTGGGGACACCCCCCCCCCCGTTAGGAGGCATTTGGTAGGTGGTATCATGCCAGTAGAGGAGACTGAGAAGGAGGCTGTGTCAGCCTCCCGTGTAGCACATAGGTTGAGAAGGCTTATAGCTCCATCTTTGGGCTGAGTTCAGTGTTCTTTTAACTACATCGCTCAGTTTAGTCCGTGCGGGACACCGAATTCTGTCTCTGAACTGCGATCATTTACTCTCAGCAGTACCTGCTGCCTGCAGGCTGCCTTCTCACCAGCGCTCCACCGCTGGTGGTTCCCAGGACTCACTCAGCAGAGACACTTCCCCACAAGAAGGTGGGTGGGTGGTGTGCCCGGGCGGGCAGCATGTGGATGGAGCTTGGATTTTCCCTGGGGTCTCGATGTCCCATCTGTCTCAAAATAGCCTTGTGGATCACGTGCTTTCACTGCGGCAGCCCCTGAAACCGTCAGGCGTGGTGGAGACAGCAGGTTCCAGGCTGCTGAATGGAGAGGTCTCTGGAACGTCCGATCTGATTGCCTCAGTGTATGGAGGGTCTCCACAGCACGCAGGCAGGCGGACTGAGGGAACACCTGGACTTTAGTGACAGCTCAGTGTGAGCAAGAGCCACGTTTCATATCTGCGAAGCCTCAGGATCGCTGTTGCCGGGGTCATGTAGGGGTGGGAGGAGAGATAGCGATAGGTGATGGTGAATTCACTGAGCAGAAAAGGGAATGAATGAGCGTTAATGCAAGCTCCGTGTTCTCCCTGCCACGAGTCCTGGCAGGCCTTGGAGACAGGAGAAAGGTTTGGCAGAAGGAGAAGGCAAGGCGGGGGAGAAGAGGCAGGGACCTCCTTGGAGACATCAGGAAATGGCGAGCATCTGCAGAGGGAGGGACTCCTACCTGTTCTAGGGACTTCACTGCTCGCCAGTGGAGTTAGAAGACCTTCTCCCTTTGAGTCTTCTGGGGCCCATGGTGATTTTGAGTGTGAACGGTGTCATTATAGTGTCGTGAGTGCTATGAAAAGAAGGCGAACCCTGTGGCTTCATCCACTGGATGGGCACTCCCTGATATCTCATTCTTCAGTTCAGACTTGGCCATAGCCTCTCCCATTCTTCCTCATCATTGATTTAAGCTGGATAAATAGAAGTGAAGGGCGATTTTGCTTCATTTGGCTCTCTCTGAAGTAGAGAGGATGGCTTACGTAAAAGTATACGGAGATCATTTTGAAGCAGCGATGATGAGACTTTTGAGCCTGCCCCCAGACTTGGAAGCAAAAGGAGGGGAAAAACCCCAGACACCCTGGCTTCCAGCCATAAGTTCTGTCAATACCTGTTTCTCAAAGCTCTCCTTATTGTGAAATACACTGCTTAACGATTCCTTTTTCGTTTCCCATATCAGATCCACGTAGATCACAGCTTGCTACATTTTTATAGCTTTGACTTTTCACCCAGACGATTTCTTACAAGAAGTAGGGAAATAGTTTTCCAGCCCTCCCTGCTGATTGTCTTCCTCAGTTGTTAATATTGAAGACTGCGTTTGTCAATGCGTTCCTAAACAGCCCAGAGCACAGGGCCCTCGGCCTGATGATGGTCTTGGAAAAATTAACTTTGTAATCATGGTGTTGTGGAGAGGTCACTGCTGGCCTTGCAGTCAGGAAGCCTGGCTTTGGTCAAACACTTTTGCAAATGCTCATCTGCTCTCCAGACGTGAAGAGCAGCTGGTGTGAGTGGTGTTACCCTGCTCCTGGAAGTTGTGACCTTTGGAAACCGCTTCTGTGAAAGCCTCAGTTTCCTCTTCTATAAAATAGCGACCGTCGTACTTTGCACTGTTTATAGGGTAGCTGTGAGAAAAGTGCTTTGCGAACTTAAAAATTCAGCTTTAGATGTGAATTCTTACCAACCTTCTTTGTCACATGTTCAGCTGTTTGCTCCTTTCCTCCTCAATGTCCAAGCAACGATCTCTGTGTTGTCAGAAAATATCAGTAGCCAGAAAGCATGCCTTTAGGGATATTGTGTTTCTATACCCCAGAGCATCTAGCAGAATGTTGGATATGTTGATGCTAAATATATTTTTAATGGATTTAAAGAAGAAACTAGGTGGTATGTCTTGCAGAAACCTAGCACTGCAGTGGAATACCTTGCTGCCCACCTGTCTAAAATTCATGGGCTGGACTGGCACCCAGACAGTGAACACATCTTAGCCACTTCAAGCCAGGACAACTCTGTCAAGGTAAGTGGCCCCCTTCAGAACTTGAGGAGGGCCTGGCAAGGGACCTCTGTGTAAAGAAAAGCTGCGTCATATGGGCATATGGGGTATGATTACCTAAAGATCAAGCGCCTCTGTTAAGCAGGTAGTTAGCATGACTGTCGGTCTGTGCCAGTAAGTGGGAAATAGAGTACGCCTGGCAATGTCACTGCCGACTGTTCGGGAGTTTGCCTGCTTTCCCAGGCTCCAGCTGGTTATGACCATCAGGATGGGAGGGGACATTATGGTGGACATCTGTTGTCTGCCTGTTTCTTTCAGCTGCCCACTTAGAGCAGATGGCCTACGGAGAGAGCCAGTGACTTAAAAGCATCCCTCTGTGCACCTTTGGGTTTCTTGGGATCTAGAACATTATGACTTTATTAGAACCAAATGACTTTATTAAATCCCAAAGATACCATGCTGGAACGTCTCTACTTCATGCCTGTATGAATATTTAGCAGACTTAGGATTAATTGTATTAGCTTTGCAGTACACTGGAGATAGGGTCACTGGGTCACTTTGAACTAAATTAGAAGGCGTTTCACGTAGAACATCTTTGTAGATGACACTCGATTGTCCTTTAGGCAAGCAGTCCATGTCTCCTTGGCAGTATTTCATTTCTCAGTTTATGATTGCCATTATGGAGTTGGATTTGCCATACTTTGTCCATTGAATGTTAGGTTTTGAAAAGGGTTTTTCAACCATAATGGTTCTTGGATTCAACTTTTTTGAAAACAAAAAACCCAAGTAATTTTATTGTCTAGGTGTGTCTAGCGCCTCTTGCTCATGGTCACAAATATTGATAGAACCAAGTGCCCTCTTTGGTTAGCGTGGGTGGAGAATGCATGTGAAATGATCAGAATGTCTTGCTCTGCCCTTGGAAGTAGCATAAGTAGCTTATAGTCAGGTCAGTGTATCATGAGCTACCATCACTGGGGGCCACTCAGGAAATTGTCATGTAATATTTGTAAGATGACAACTGTGAGAATGTATTTTCCGTGGCCAAAGTGTGGGCCATATGATCCAAGGAGCATGGGCCTTGTGAGCTAAACGAAAATGATATTCAGAAATATATCTCACAAATACAGATAGCACTAAGTTATAAGGAAGCACCTATTTCAAAAGAGTAGAACTAATTTAGTCAGTAAGTTTGATCTTTATGACATTTATTCCACAAATCTCCTGCTTTATTTGTCTAGTTCTGGGATTACCGCCAGCCTCGGAAATACCTCAATATCCTTCCTTGCCAGGTGCCTGTCTGGAAGGCCAGATACACTGTGAGTGAGACACTCTTAACCTCCGTCTAGAAAAAAATCATCCTGGTACCCCAGGCTCAAGGAATTGTTAGAGTCTTCATATATTTTCTTTGTGTGGTGGACTGTTTACTCTCTGTGATCCATATTTGGTTGGTATCTGTTTTTTGTTTTATTTCTGAGTTTAGGTGTCAGTCACTCATGAAGCATTTATTAAGAACCTACCATTTGTCAGGCACTGTGTTCAGAACTGGGGGTACAAAGAAAGCAAAAATCAGGCCTTCCCATTGAGGAGCTCACAGCCTATTGGGGGAGACAACAAGGAAACAAACAAGCTACAGTACAGGATAAATAGAAAATAATTAATAGAGAGAAGCACTAGAATTAAAAGCGGTTAGGAAAGACTTCCTGTAGAAGGTAGGATTTTCACTGGGATTTAAGGGAAGCCAGGGAAGCCTGTAGTCGGAGATGAGGAGGGAGAACGTTCCAGGCATGGGGGCCAGCCAGAGAAAAGGCCTGAAGTTGGGAGATGGAGTGTTTTGATCATGAAGAAGCCAGTAGGCCAATCATGGGATCAAAGAGTACTTGGGAGGAGAGTAGGGGAATGGAAAGTGTAAGAAAACTGGAAAGTAGGGAGAGCAGACTGGGTTATGAAGGGCTTTGAATATCAGAGGATTTTGTATTTGATCTTGGAGGTGATAGGGAGCCACTGGAGTTTATTGAGTTGGGGTGTTGTGACATGATCAGACCTGCTGTGATGAGTGAGCTGTTATGAGAAGCAAATGTTTCTCTCTCTCTCTCTCTCTCTCTCTCTATCTCTCTCTTTCTTTCTCTTTCCCTCTCTCTTTCCCTCTCTCTTTCCCTCTCTCTCTCCCTCTCTCTCCCCCCACCCCAGCCCTCTTTTTTGTTCATCCTTGGATTGTTAGAATTATATCAAGACTTTTGAGATTTCAAATATAACCAGATGTGGCAGTCAGGGAATGGAGACACACTAATAAACAAGGAGGAAGAATTAAGGGAATATATTGCTGTAGCAATTTGGCCATGGTTCTTTGAGTAGGTGCTGATGAAAATGGAGATACTTGGGAGAGAATTTGAATTCTCCTTTTGAATTACTGTAAAAGTTAGCCTTGAGAAAAATAAAACTGCTTTCATATACTTGAAAGTATCTCCAGGTTTGCATGTGGTATAGATATGAATGTGGGCAATCGGTTGTGTTTACAGCTTCAGGGTTTTTGGCATCAGATTGGATAATGTCTTTAAGAACTGAAATACTTCTCTGAATTAAAATATTTGATTAAAAAAAAAAACAAAAGCACAATCAGATGAGGTGTGTTGTGAGAAGGAGAGAGATGTTCAATCCACTCCTATGTTATGCCAGAAATGAACAGCGGTGACCATAGTACTAGTATTAGTGCCAGCAACTAGACCAAGAGCTTGTACAAAGTAGGTATTGAATAAACATTTGTGGAATGCTTCTACAAGAAATAAAAGCTCATGGGGCAGCTAGGTGGCACAGTGGATAGAGCACTGGCCGTGAAGTCAGGAGGACCTGAGTTCAAATCTGGCCTCAGACCAAACACTTGACACTTACTAGCTGTGTGACCCAGGGCAAGTCACTTAATCCCAATTGCCTTAAAACAATAAAAAATTTAAAAAAAAAATGTAAGCTCATTGTAAATCCAGATGAGCCACTCAACAGTTCAAAGGGTAGGGGGTCTGTGGTCAAAATTAAAATGTTTGCCTTTTGTGCTCTTACTCCTGGTGTGGAGTCTACTTCTAATAATATATTTCTTTATGTAAAGAATAAGTGAGCTACTAGAAGATTCTTTGAGGTAGCCCTGCCTACTTTTTCTGTAGAACTCTAGAAAAATTGACTTGTTTGGGTTCATCCAAGAGAGCATAGAACAGAAGAACTTTACTGTGGCCACATTTGGAACCATTTGCTAACTTGGGGGTGGAAGAACTTCTTTCCTAGAACATTTTTACTGTGACATCTCTCTTTTCTCCTCTTGGTGGAGGTTGGGGCCAGGTAGTGGAGTGTTGAGAAAAGTTAGCTTATTAGGTTAGGTCCTTTCTTTATCTAATTCATTAGTGAGGAAAGATTTGATGAACCAGGCCTCTGTCTCCAATAAACACACCTCATTTTCTTCCTTTAAGCCTTTCAGCAATGGGTTAGTGACTGTGATGGTTCCTCAACTTAGGAGGGAAAATAGCCTCCTTCTCTGGAATGTCTTTGACTTGAACACACCAGTGCATACTTTTGTGGGGCATGATGACGTGGTGCTGGAGTTTCAATGGAGGAAACAAAAGGAAGGTGAGTGAAGGGTGGGGCAAGGACTACCAGAATGTTTTTCTTAGGAAGCTCATTTGCCAACAGCACCGGTCAGTTATGACCATGCATTAAAGCAGAGAGAAAGTAGAGTTGAATGCGTTATTGGTTTTTGGTCCAGCCCTGTGATTTCATCAGTCTGGGGAGCTTTCTGGTAAGGAAGCTCCTTCTACCAATACAAA
Source organism: Vombatus ursinus (assembly GCF_900497805.2). Lineage (NCBI taxonomy): Eukaryota > Metazoa > Chordata > Mammalia > Diprotodontia > Vombatidae > Vombatus > Vombatus ursinus. Next base: position 749,916 of record NW_020954678.1, read on the forward strand.
TTGGCAGCCAGTATCCTAGAGCACTGAGAGGTTCTAGTGACTTATCTAGCATTTCACAGACAGTATGTGCCAGAGGTGGGACAGGAAATCAGACTCCAAAGCCAGCTATCCATTATAACATATAGCCTTTCCAAGCTGATTGTCTGTTGAATGAACACATGGCTAGAGTAATGGAGTTAGGCCTCGTCTTTGAAAGGAAGTAACTCTGGGTGAGAGAGTGTCTATGGAACCTCATACTTTCTATGGTAGTTAGAAAAAGAGGTTATGTTGGTTTTGACTGCTAGTCAAAATTCCTCCCTTCTTTCCTCCTGGATTTTGAACTCGGGCCCTGGGCATTTGCTGTAGGACTACCATGGGGTTGGAAGTCCACTGGACCACAGCTCTTCTTCCTGTGAACACAGGGCACTTCCCTCCTCACACTGAGGCTAGGGGTGCTCCTAACTACATGGCAGGCAGAAAACTTGTTTCTTAGCTCTTCCAGTAACTCAGTGTGTAAAACTAACCACTTTCTTCTTTTATCCCAGTGTTGTTTAGACTTTGGCTAGTGCTGTAGCTTCTAAACATTTGACTTAGCAGTGCTTTTTTGGTAATTGTTCCCATTTGATAGAAGTAAAACTGAGGCACTGGTAGATGATCCAGCTTGGCCAGAGTTTGAAAAACAAGCAGTACTAGAACTGGGATTCGAGGAATTGGTTTTTGAGTTTCACTTGCTTCGGAATCTTATAAACTTTTCTAGGGCATATTTGTGGTGATCTAAAAAACCTCTCTGGTCATTTGTGGCAGGCTGTCTGTTCTAGGTGTGACTTCTCTTTCCAACAGCTTCCACTCCTCTGCCCTTTGCTAGAAACTTCATGCCCTGTGATTGTCCACACTTTGTCTGTCCCTGCCTGTGTCATCAGAAATTATATGTTTCAGGGGCAGCTAGGTGGTGCAGTGGATAGAGCACCGGCCCTGAAGTCAGGAGGACCTG
>NW_020954678.1:750970-760604 GCF_900497805.2 Vombatus ursinus
TCAGCAGACACACCTGAGTGAGGACTTCCTCATGCCCACTCCCTCCCTCTGCCCCTCCCTATAAAATCTCAGGTCTTCACCTGTATCCTTGAGCTATGCTGAAATGGAAATTATAAAATACCTAGACGTTCCTAGGAAGAGTGACATCAGCTTGCCAGAATTTGGTGGACAGTGTCTGAACTGTCTTCACTTATAATCTAGGTGCTAATTTTCTTTTCTTTCTCTCTCTATCTCTCTCTCTCTGTCTCTTTTTTTTTTTTTTTTTTGAAGGCTGTTGGGGTTAAGTGACTTGCCCAGAGTCTCACAGCTAGTAAGTGTCAGAGGCTAGATTTGAAGTTGGGTCCTCCTGACTCCAGGGCTGGTGCTCTATCCACTGCACTGCCCAGCTGCCCCTTGTGCTAATTTTCTTACTCCCATGCAAACTGTGCTTCTGTTGTTAGGAACACGAAGCCAGGAAGGAGTAGATGGCGCTGGCCACAGGCATTACTTTGGAGGCCCTTAGACTTGGCCATAAAATAGATAAGGGGAGTCCCCAGCAAATGGCTAAGAAGGGGCTGGGCAGCAGTCCAGCAGGGTTGAACTGGAGACCCTGCAGTGGGAGCTCTTTGTGGTAATTCAAGTCCCCTTACTTACCTTGGCATCCAGCTAGTGAGTCCTAGAGCTGGGAGTGATGAATGACGCCTTCCAGCCATGGTGATTTTTTTAAAAAAAGACAGAACTTATTCTCTAATCCCATTTTCCCACTCTGTTTTTCCTGAATCTCTTCTGCCTTTCCTTTGGTACCAGGAGTGGCTTGGTCTCACTGTCATCTGATGTCACAGATCAAGGAGTCGCCAGCCATTATTTATGCCACTAAAATATGTCCTGCTCATGAGGCATTTTGAGAGAACATTTTGAACAGACTCATTGCCATTTTAGAATAATTGGTGGATTTAATTTAAGCAAACCTAGACTTGTCAAATAGCCAGGGATGATTGGTTATTCACCTTATAGAAGGACTTAATAACCTGATCCATAAGATTCACCGGAAGATTCCTTTAATAGGCTACTTAAGTCATTCATTTTATTTTTAAATTTGAGACAGCTTTTTGGTATATACCAATTGTGTAAGGCCAAGTATTTCTGTAAAATTGAAAGTGCAGTTGGGTGTGTGAGGTGGTTAAATCCTAGTGCCTCACTTCATGGAGCCCCTTTGGTGGCCACAGAGAATTGTCCCAGTTTATTGAAATTGATGCTAAATCCATAAAGTGTTTCTAGTCTCCTCATTCGGTGATTTCTAGGGTCCAAGGATTACCAGCTGGTCACCTGGTCCCGGGATCAAACCCTGCGGATGTGGCGAGTGGATTCGCAGCTGCAGAGGGTAGGTATTAAGTGCTTTGAGTGATATTGAATGAATTGTATATACCTTGTGCTAGAACCTTTAAAAAAAATTCTAGAGCTTATATTTTTGCAGTTCAGAAGATGATTCAGAGGTTCTTGATTAAAAACTTGTTTGATTGACTGACCTGTATACGCCTATAGCAAGACCAGACATAGGAGAATGTGTCCTTGGAGAGGTCTAAGACTTTCAGTATTTGTAGAGCGACGACCTCCAGTTGTCCAAAGTGCTCCTACCATTTACACTCTTTTGAAGCCTTTTTTTTCCTTGCTGTACTCTCATTCTGATTTGTGAGGCCTTGAGAGATACCTCAAGAGCTGCTGAGTGGCCATGGTGTCTGAGGAATCCCAGAGAGCCTGAGAAGCTCCCAAATGGTCATCTTAATGTTACGGTGTGAATGTGAGGGAGTTCATGACTTTGGCTACAATCCTGTAGCTTCCCCAGTTTTCTGTGCTTCCAGAAGCATCTGCACTTGAGAGTCTTTGGGTCTTGGTAGTCCTGTTTCATGTGAAGTGCCAGCTTCCCCAGCTTTTTTAGGCTAAGAATCACAGCCTTATGTCCTCTCTTCTGAGCCCGAGTCTGTCTTCTCAGAAAGTAACACACTGCTTGGCACATACATGATCAGTGCTTTTAGTAAATTCTTTTTCATTCATTCAAAGTGTGTTTCATATACTTAAAATTTACATGGAAGTTTGTATTTCCTTTCCCAACTGAATAAGCCTGTGGAACCAAGAAGACTTTTTTTGGTCTGTCCATCAACCATGAAGATGCTCTTTATATTCTGATCTAGCCATCTTTCTTGCCCAGTGTCTTTAACAGGGAGACTTGGAATTGGGTACAATTGATCATGATAGCAGTCCTTAACTGATCACATCTGTATACCACGACCACCTGCTCCCATATACTTTTCACCAAAGACAGATTGTTTTCCCCTTTCTGCTGTGTAGATTATAATAGACCTGACTGATACCCATAGACTCTTGTTAAGGAAGTATGCATGCCTCCCTGTGTTTCAGCTCTGTGCGAATGATATCCTGGATGGTGTTGACGAGTTCATTGAGAGTATTTCTCTTCTACCAGAACCTGAGAAGACCCTCCACACCCAAGATTCAGATCCCCAGCCTAGCTCAGGCCATGGGGAGGAGGAAGGTAATCTGGCTGTCATGTTCTTGAGGTGATGTGACTTTCCCAGGGTTTGTAATTGACCCAGTGACAGAGCTAAGTAGCAAGTTGGAGTTACATGATTAAGACTTGCCTGGTAGATGCAGAAGCAGCTTTGGCAGAAGTTTGGGATCCGGGGAATTGAAGAGGACTCTTTCCCTTAATTAAGAATTTTGGATGTTGGGGGCATCCCTTTCTGAGAAGACTTTAAAAATACAAAATCATAGGATTTAGATCTGGGATAACTCCCTTATTTCACAGGCTGCTGTTAGGGAGGAGATTCAGTTCCTTTCTTTTGTGTAGGGTTCTAGTGTGAGAAATTTGACTTACTAACATTACTTTCTATTTTTAATTTGTAAATCCTTCAGTTACTTTTTGAAACTCAAGCTGGCTTGTGTTTGCCATTCAGTTTTTGTAGCTTGTTATAACCTGAAAGTGCTTATTCATCTTACTGTATTTATGCTATGTGTGGAGGCAATAATAAGAATTAAAAAGATTTCAATTTTCTTCAGTAGCAGTTACTGTCACACTCTGGATAATTCCTAGTGCCACTCAGGGACACTTGACTTTTCTTCACCTTGCCTCATCTCTTAACCTAGGCTCCCCAGGCTTAGTGTTTTTAAGGCACCTAGGACATAAAAATGGTTAAGAGGCTATAAGGGGTATCCATGTGGACTAGGTGCAGTTTCCTCTCTAGTCACCTACATCTGCTCTCCTTTGAAATAGGGGCAGCTTCCAGGCAGTGCAGCATCCATTGTGCCCCATAATAAGACAGAGACATCGCTGTCACCAGTGAGGAAAGAACCCTGAAGGATCAGTGCCTGAGGACTAGCGTGGTGCTTTTTTCAGAGTTGTTTCTTGGGGCACACCATGAATGGTGACCTGGACTAATCATGCCTAGCTCTTGTTGACCTCAGAAAAGGCCTCTTCCACAAGATTGGAGGGTTTTAAATGTCTCAAGTCTCAGCTGAGGTTGTGGACTTCTGTTCTTCTCTTTAGCTGGTTGCTGGGAAGCTACAGTTGCTTCAGAGCTGATGTCTCTGGCACATTTCCAGAAGTGATTTTTAGCAAGTAACCTTTTCTCTCTCCTGCCAGCTTCAAAGGAAGGCTCACCTAACAACCTCCTGATGGGGAAGAAATCGGAACAGTTGGGGTTGCCCCAGACGCTACAACAAGAGTTCTCCCTGATCAACGTGCAGATCCGGAATGTTAATGTCGAGGTAGTAGCAATTTAAGAAACTGGACCCTCTAACGTGGGCAGCCGCAGGAGGGTATATTCCAGGTGTGGATTCCCAGATGGTTTGGTACTCTGAAGCCCCAGTGGTTTTCTTTTGTTCCCTAGAGTACCCACAGTTTAGCTGGGATTAGGCTAAGTGAAGGAGGGTCACCCCTTATTCAACTCTTGAGCTGAAACCTAGAGTGCTACCTTGGCACCTTTGCATTTTTAGAACTGAAGGAGTTTTCCCTCAGAGATTATTTTCAGAGAGTCAGACCTTTCCATTTTATGTATAGGGAAGCTGAGGCCCAGAAAAGTGAGATGGATTGTCAGATCCTCTGGGCTCGTTAGTGTGGAAGAGCTCTTAGCTGCTTGGACTCCTCCTCACGCTGTCCCACTCGGTAGCCTAGGTGAAGTCTCGTTGACCAGGGTTCGTCAGAGGTGTGATCCCTGACTATTTGAAGAGTGCTATTGTCTTCCCTTCCCCCTTCCTCCCATCTTGCTTTTTTGGCAGGTGATATTAATGAACTCTTCGACTCAAAGAATCAGGATTTCCCTCCCACAGGGAGGGAGCATTAACGCAGGATATCCTGAGAGTTGAGGGGAGCAGATGAAGAATCTTCAGGAGGTCACTGACCTCTCTGTCCTATCTAGCAGGAGCTTTGGAGCTGGAGGCACCCTTCCTTAGTCATTCAGTTATCCTTACCTACTTCCTCTCTTCTTTTTCTCCTGCTGAGAAGCAGTGCAGACGTGTAAGGCTTTGCCTGAAAATAAACGGACCTGACTTCTCTTCCCAAGTGACCCTTGTGTCTAGAGGCAAACCACTTAACCTTTTAATGCCTTGTTTTCCTCACTTGAAAATAAGTATAGTATATCATGTTCTGCTTTGTGGAATCTGAGCGAAATAAATTTTCAGTGACATTAAAACACAAAGGTGCTATCATAAATGTAAAGTAAATCTACTTTGGGGGTATTGGCTAAATCACCTAGACACTGGAGGTCTAGGTTTAACTTCTGTTTCCATAAAAAAAATTTTTTTGTGCTTTTTGCTGAGGCAGTCAGGGTTAAGTAACTTGGCCAAGGTCACATAGCTAGTGAGTGTAATGTGTCTGAGGCCAGATTTGAACTCAGGTCCTCCTGACTCCAGGGCCAGTGCTCTGTCCACTGCACCACCTCGCTGCCCCAGTTTCTGTAAATTTTAAAGGCCCTTTGAGATCTGATTCAAAAGCAGTTGATTTGCCTCTTACAGATGGATGCTGTCGATCGAAGCTGCACAGTATCTGTTCACTGCAGTAACCATCGAGTCAAAATGCTGGTGAAGTTCCCAGCCCAGTACCCTAATAATGCTGCACCTTCTTTCCAGTTCATTAACCCTACAACTATCACATCCACCATGAAAGCAAAACTTCTAAAGGTGGGTATCTTAGGTTAAGAAATGAAGCCTCCTAACATCCACAGGTTGAGGAGTGGGAGTTTCCTGTTTTTTATCTCCTGTGTTAACTGAGTGAAACTCTTGAGTGCACCTTACAGCTCCAGTTCTCCTTCCCTTCCCACCCAGTCCTTCTAAGAGTCTCACAGCAGAAGTAAATAATTGTTTGTCCGGGAAGGGGAGTTCCTGGGCATTGCCATTCATGAATCCCAGTCAAGTCAACAAACAGGTATTAAGTGCCTACAGTTTGCCTGAGCCTGTGCTAAATGTTGTGGACGCAGAACAGAAGGCAGGGATTTCCTGGACAGCGTAATCCCAGCATCTCACCTTTTAGTCAGAGAAGGGGGACTCCTTAGATAGCACCAGCATTAGGGGTGGCCTTCAAGAGTTTGGATAGAAGGTCTTCTGTCAAGAAAAGGGAAAGGTCCTGATCAGTGTGCTTCTTGCAAAGAAAAAAGCTTCACACAGCCCAGGGCTAGGAGGAGACTAAATCGAGGGACTAAAATTGTAATATGGAGGAACCAGGGCCCTGTACCTTGTAGAAAGCCAAGTCACTCCCTGGACTGTCAAACTTTCATCTACTTAGGAACTCTAGTGTATTTCCTTTTCATGGGAAGTCTAAACCACAGGGTGAAGCTATAGTTTGGGGGTGTGAGGTAGGAGGGGAAGGAAGGAACCACACAAGTATCTGTGAAATGAAGGATTTGCTGGAACATTGGGAGAATTACCCTCCTGACAGCTCCCGAGTTCAGCCTGAATTAGTGCTAAATATGGAGGATTTTAGGACCTAAGTGGAAAAGTAGGAATCACCAGAGAGAGTATTGTGCTGATTGCTTGTAGACTCTCATGTGTCCTTTATTTTCTGCATGGTCTCCTCTGAGTCTTTTGCATTTTCTGTGGGGTGCTTGTGTGGGAGCTGTGGAACCCCTTTTACTCATATAGTACTCACACTCATAGACCTAGATATGAGCTAAATTTGGAGATTTTCCCAATAGAAGTTCTGGGTAGGGCCAATACAAAACAAAGAGAAAGTGATCTTTGGGGCCGTTCCCCGATCTTCCCCTCCTGTATGAGGTCAGGGCCTGGGTGGCTCGGCGACAGGTAAAATAGCCATGTCTAGAAGATGAAAGCAAGGGCCAGTAAAGGATCCTGAAGCACAGCATAGTTCTGTAGGAATTGTGTCAGAAGCAGGTCCGCTCGGAATGAGATGCGAGGCTGGGGCGGGGGGAGAAGAAAAATGGAAGTGGGAAGTCAGGAGTTAGGCTATATTGGGGAGAAGTGGGAAATCGGATAAGGTCATGGGTGAAGCGATACTTGAAAATGGAGAGATCACAGAACTGTTCCTTTTTGATTGTTTCTGTTTGCCAAGGAGAGTGAGGTCTGGAGTAGAGAAGAGAGAACTAAATTGGTTAGTAAGGAGGTGAAAGCAGAGATGAATAGTAAGAGAGTGTCAGGATACCTTTGAAGAGTTCCAGCAATAGACCCAGGTCATTGGCATCACAGGGTCCTGGAAAAAGGTGCAGAGGTGATTGCAGAGTCTCTCAGTGATCTGTCACAGATCATAGAGAAGGGGAGAGATGCCACAGCACGGAGAAGGGAAAATAGGCTGGTTTTCTTTTTAAAAAGTTGGGAAATGCAGAGCTAACACGTCGAATAATAGCATACAGAAGTAACTCTCACAGGCTATAATGTTGGGCTGTATTTCATAAGATGACATTTAATTGAGGTAAATGTAAAGTCATATTTGTTCAAAAATCAACTTCCCAGGTGTAAGACAGGAGGTATGGCTAAGCACATAGTAATTGCTCTGGGAGTTTTAGGATTAGTAAATTAACAGTATGGCAGAGAGCTCCTGCACTCTTAGGCTGCATTCTTAGAGGCCTGGTCTCTGGACCTGGGCAGCGATAGGTCTGCTGCACTCTGCTTATCTAGTCAGACAGTTCTGGACCCCAAGCTTTAGGAAGGGCATTGGTAGGCTGGCGAAGCTCCCAAGGAGGGCAGCCAGGATGGTGAAAGGTGTTGAGATGGCACTGGATGAGAATGGGCTGAAGAAGCGATGATTTGGTGGGGCCACGGTCACTGTGATAACATGTATGAAAGGCTTCCACATCAGGTAAAAGTGGCATTAAAATGACGGTGATGGCTAAAATTTGTATTTGTTATAATACAACACTCACTATGTGTCAGGCCACTGTGCTAAGTGCTTTACAAATATGATCTCAACACCTTGGGTGGTAGGTGCTATTATTAACGACATTTTACAGGTGAGGAAACTGAGGCCAACGGAAGTTTATTGACATGCCCGTTGTCACCCAGCTAGTCAGGGTTTGGGGCTGGATTTGAACTGAGGCTTTCCTGAGGTTCTATCCACTGCACCACCAGCTGCCTCAAGATTTGTTCTGCTTGGCCCCAAGAGAGCAGAGCTGAGAGGTGTACCCTGAGGAAGGCTCTGGCAACCAGAACTAACCAAAGGTAGCCTGGGCTGTGTCAGGAAGTAGAGAGCGCCCCATCACTGGAGGTCTGTAACCAAGCCTGGATGGCCTATGGCCAGGGACTTCTTTGTTCAGAAAGAACCCAGCTGAAGGATCCGAGACCTCCTGTCCTTTGATGTGTGAACACGAGCTTACTGCTGGTCTCTCGATGCTTTTTCAGATTCTAAAAGACACCTCCCTGCAGAAAGTGAAACGTAACCAAAGTTGTTTGGAGCCCTGCTTGCGCCAGCTTGTCTCCTGCCTCGAATCCTTTGTGGTAAGAAGAGCACCCTGGACCAGCACCTTCCTGATGAGCTGATGCCCACTTATACAGCAGGGCACCTTCATTCACAGTCTTTAAAGGAGTTTTACCAAATATATTAACATACAGATCTGTATTTCAGAACCAAGAAGACAGCACGTCCAGCAATCCCTATGCTCTCCCAAACGCCGTCACTCCACCCTTACCCACCTTTGCCCGGGTGACCAGCGCCTACGGATCCTACCAAGATGCCAACATCCCCTTTCCTCGGACCTCGGGAGCCAGGTTCTGTGGAGCAGGTCTGTTCCTTTGTGGCCCGGTGTGCCCAAAGTCTCAGATTGAGAACAGTCATCAAGTGTGCGTCTGCTTGACTATACTACCTGACTCCTCCACAGAGATTGGCGTTGGATTCTGAATTTTGTAACTGACTCTGATTCTAAGAGTCTTTAGAGAAAGCACCAGAAAGTTATTCGTTAGGAATGGCTTTGAGCATGTGATGATGTGCTCATTCTGTGAATTGCCATTTAAAAATCTAGTTGACTTCTAAGTTATTAATTGGAATGGATTTTAGAGGTACAGAGCAATGGCTGGCCTATGATAGCTGTGCTTCTTTCTTATATTTAACTTACTCCGTTTTCTGTAGTGGGCGCACTGTGTTATAATTCCATTTGGCGAAAGTAATTCAAGAAGGATGTTTGGTTATTTGTAAGTTACCCACAAATTGCCGGGCTTGGAAGCCCCGTGCTCTGGGAGAGGTGCTTGTCCAGAGTGGCAGATCTTAGGATGCATTTTAAGAACTAGCAACTGCAAGCTTGTGGAAGTATTTTAGACTGTCTTCAGAGGCCTTAGCACAGTTGGGCAGCAGAAGGCCTAAAGCATGCAATAGCCTAAGAGCCAGAAGAACACAAGAAATGACCACATGATGATTTTGTCCCACATGTTGGACATGTGTCCTCAAAGCAGGGGTTCAGGAAGCATTTCAAACCTGCTCGTTTTCTACCAGCATCCTTCTCATGGTTCTCTCTCTGTTTTGAACTGGTGAAATTTTTGGTTTCATCATCACTAACCTAGAATTACTCTTTTTCTATTCTGTGAGAACTCAGTAACTTTCCCAGTTGTCTGTCAGTGTTTAAACTGACCAGTTCCCAGTCCTGAATTGTGGTCCCTCTGGAAATAGCAATAGAACATTCACCAGAGCTTTTGTTTTTCTAGCATGGTGAGGGTGTGTGGGAGCAGTGCTTTACTTATGGTTTTCCATGTTCAGCTTCAGTGATATCACCTGATTTGTTTGGTATTATCTCCTTTCTTCAGGTTACCTGGTGTATTTCACAAGACCTATGACAATGCATCGGGCAGTTTCTCCGACAGAACCTACTCCTAGGTGTGTTTGGAAAGCTACGCAAGAGGTCTGTGCTTGTAAGACCCAAAAGCAGTTGGGCTGTCCATAGGAGCTACCAGGAATGCACTGCTGACTTTGGGGCAGTGAAATGAATGAATATTTTTGATGAACTCAGTTTCTCTCTTCTGTTCAGGAAGGAGTCAGCCACCATTGTTTCTACAGACAAACTGACCTTTGTTGTGTTAGTTCACTGCCAAACATGTAGAAGGAAAAGCTTAGTAAAAGCAATGGTTAAATCAGATCAAGTCTTAAGTTAGGAGAACTTTTGCATTTCAGCAGCTTGGGAATGATACCAGAAACCCCTGAAATTATATCCAC
>NW_020954678.1:760643-760765 GCF_900497805.2 Vombatus ursinus
TTGTCACAGGTCACTCAAGCAACACACAAATTCTTTTGTTGAACGCTACTTAGAGTTGTACGTTTCTCTCTCTGTCTCTCTGTCTCTCTCTCTCCCTCTCTCCCTCTCTCCCTCTCTCCCTC
>NW_020954678.1:760822-781154 GCF_900497805.2 Vombatus ursinus
GTTCCAACAATGCCATATCTTCAATTACAGGTCCCTGTCAGCCTTGTCTGCCTATCATAGTGGTTTGATCACACCAATGAAAATCCGCACAGAAGCTCCTGGTAACCTACGCTTGTATGGTGGGAGCCCCACTCGGAGTGAGAAGGAGCAGGTCTCGATCAGCTCCTTCTACTATAAGGAACGGGTAAGTTTCAGAACCAATGGACTTGGGCTTTTGTCAGCTTTCCCTAATTTTTTGTTCCCTGAGGAACTTGAGTAACAACAACAGCATTTTATAATCTGACTCAAGACCACCACTTTTCACACAGATTGCTGATTTGGCTCTTCTCTCATTATTTTAATGACCTGTGTTTACTTTTTGTTGTGTTTTGGGATAACCCACTTCCTTCCCGCCACATCTAACCTTACTCATTTCCATTCATTTTGTGAACTATCTTACTACTTTATATAGAGTGGGTTAGCTTCAGGTTTTTCCTTATGCTAACCTGTTCTCCTGGTGATTCTAAGGACTCCAGACCTTGATGTTTCTAAGACTTAGTATTTGTGTCTTTCCTTTCTCCTAGGAAATGGGGAATGGCCAGAATGGAGGCATCTGTGCCATTAATCTTGATTGCTCTGTTAGGCAGTTTTGCCTGTTTTGTTTTGTTCTTGTGTGAAGGAGATTTCTCTAATGTATCAGGAAATGATTTTTATGACAAGATTGAGACCAGATTAGGAGTGGGTCTCAAGTCAAATCTGAGCAAAAGCATTTGTGGTCCAGATTTCACTTAGGCAGTTTTTTTTCCCAGCCTGACTTTTAGGGCTAAGAATGTTGTAAGATTCAAGTGGGACACAAACTTCTTGGTGATAAAAAACAATTATAGAGTTTTAAAGGCTATTTAGCTATGAAAACTTAGAAATGCTAACGAGGTAGCAGGTCTTTTTTTTAAGTTAGGCTCCAACGGTTCTTGTGTTTTCGAGGAAAGCCAGACCAATTTGCCATTTAAATGGATTTCTTGGTACACAACGCACTTGAACTTGTGCCAGGGCTCCTGGGTTTCTGAGGTGCTCACTGACCCTCTGATTATGTTGAAGGCCTGAAGGTGTTGGGAATCTCTGAACTTAGAGCCGTGCTGGAGAGGGCACAGCTTCTCTGGGAAGTGGATGAGCAGAAGTGGAGCGTCTTCCTGATTGCCCTTAACCAGGGCTGGGCTTAGAGTTGTTATTGTTGTTGTTGTTTAATGGCCTAGTCTTTTCCATGGAAAAATAAAAAACTGAAAGTCTAGGAAATTAAATAGCAACAAGGCGTCCGGCCACGGGCACCGTCTCCTGGGGATCATTGCTGCCCCCTTCTGCAAAAGAGATTTCCTGATCCTACCTCCCATTTGTTTGACCTTTTTGTGAGTCTCTCTGAGGTCTAGTTCAACAATCCCCTATTTGATTTTTATAGCCCATGCTTTCTCAGTGCATTTTTACTTTCTTGTAGAGTCTCCCTGTGACCCCCTTGAAGGAATCAGAATAAAGAATAGTGCCATTGCAGAATGAAGTTTTGTGAAGGGAAGAGACCCAGTCTTTGGGGATCAAGTTCGAAAGGAAGCTTGTGAGCCATTTTTGGCTGGCTGCTCTCTGCCTTTGGTGGGTTTGGGGTGGGTGTGCTTGTGTGTAAGCTCATCCAAGGACTGACTGGAGTGTTGTTCTGTACAACACAGTGGTCTCTGCTTTTGATTGAGACTGAATTCAAAGCCTGGGAAAATGTTAGCAGAGAGTTACAAAGCAGAAGGAGCTCTCAAGTCATTAGATTGCTTGTCCAAGGTGGGGGGGCCTTGCTGAGGTGTTGCCAGAAGGGAACCAGCTAGATGGTGCAGTGGATAGCACACCGGGCCTAGAGCCAGGAAAACTTATCTTCCTGAGTTCAAATCTGTCCTCAGACACTTATTAGCTGTGTGACCCTGGGCAAGTTACTTAACATAATTGCCTCAGTTTCTTCCTCTGTAAAATGAGCTGGAGAAGGAAATGGCAAACTACTCTAGTATCTTTGCCAAGAAAATCCCAAATGGGGTCACAGAGAGTCAGACATGATTGAAATGACTGAAAAACAATAACATACATATAGGTGTAAGTGAGGCCTCAAGCTTTCATGATTCCTTGAAGTCACTGACTTCCACCTCCTCAACATTAGGAGCTCTCATCCAGCAACACTGTCTCTGTTTCCCATCCACAGTCATTTTATCCCGTTTCATAGTCAGTGAGCCATTTTGTTAGCCTGGGTGTCCAGCGGAGTACTGCCACCCTCTGCTACTCTTTGCTTCTTCCACTCCTCTTTGGTTCTTGCCAATATTTTGACTCCGCTTATCCAAGGCATTCCCCTGTTGTCCATCCCCTAAGTGTATAGCTTATGACCCTCAGATATGTCAGTTCTGTGAATGAGCTTCTCCATTTTAGTAATGAAGACTCTTCTCTCAGCCTCCCACTTTCTACTTAGAGATGTAGCCAGGCATCTTTATATGTCTCAGAGCTGTGAGTTCTTTAGACCTTTGGAGCTGCACAGACATTGGTCAGAATCCTAGATTCTCTGGGCTCTGTAGGTGGTCTCCTAGCCTCCCAAAACTTTAAATGCAGTCTTGACTGATAACGGTTATAACTGACATTATGTTTGGAATTGGGGTGGGAGTGGGGTGGTTAAAGAACAAAGTACTGTGAATGCTTAGGTTTTTGTTTTTCAACAAATACAGTTGTCATTTTATAGTAAATCACAGTACTTTCTGATCCATCAGATTTATGGAGAAGTTTCATTTTACTCTATATTTTTCCTTTTTAATTTTCTTGGTGTTTTTCTTCCCTCCTCTTGGGTGTAACGTTTTCTTGCACAGATGTCTCCTCGCTCTGCCCGGCGACGTTGGTCCATACAAGCAATTAACGACTTCCCGGTACTGTGCGCTGTGCTAATACTCTCCTTAACTAACCCTGTCTCCTATCTGAGGGCCCAAGAATAAAATGCCGCCTGTCTGGCTTGGAGCAACCCAAACAACAGGCTGAACCAGTGATAATGAACTTGTTTTCACTTTGGGGGGTGGGGGATGGGGATTGGGGACACAAATGGTGGCAGTGGGGATGCTGGCAGACACCTTGAATGGACTTTTGAACATGGGTCCCAATTCTGGGTGTCTTGGAAATGACCCCCATTGGAACATTTTAGCTAACTATGATGTCGCTTTGAATGCATGCTATTTCTGAGAGATTCAAAATAAACCACTTTTGGGGTGGAGGAAGCCAAAGGAAGGTATGAGAGGTGTCGGCCACTCTGTCCCTCTCTCAGCAGCTTTACTCCTTTCAGAAAAGGAGGGTCATACGTGCACCCCCTGCCTGGCACTGGGTGTATCACAGTCTATTCCTTAGGGAGTTTTCAGGGGGAGAATTCTTTTCACTCATCGCTTATAATAAAATCTTTATTTATAGACATTCTCTTAAATTCATTCCCGTTGACCATCTACCTTTTTCTGGCCTTCTGTCCCACCCTTGAAATTGACAAAAGTTGTGCCAAGAATAGATGAGGAAAGTGTGTGTGTGTGTGTGTGTGTGTGTGTGTGTGTGTGTGTGTGTGTGTGTGTTGGTCTGAGCCTGTGATTTCATTGGTGTAGGGAGTTTCTGATGAGGAAACGCCCTCTACCGATGCACACCAGCATCTGTTCTACACTTTCCATCTTAGAGACTTGCCTGGGGCACTGAGAGGGTGAGGGACTTGAAGTCACACAGCCAGTATGCCTCCGCCTCCTAGGTGAGATTTGAGCCTTGCTCTTGCTGGCTCTAAGGCCAATCTACACACACCTCAATGTATATGTATAGATTGTGTCTGTGTGTGTTTGTGTGTCTGTGTACAGAAAAATGGAAGAATAATGAATATTCATTTTCACATAGAAAGTTGACACCAGCAGCCCTGGTAGAGTGAATCTCCCTACTGCTAGCTGCTGTCAGCGAGAATCCCTGCTGCAGCCACCATCTCCGAAAGACCCTGACTGAGCCAACCTGGCTGCTGAATTTCCTCAGTTCTGAGGGAGCCTGGAAAAGAGCCTGGGTTGTGGCCCATTTGCTGATTGTGCGGGGTTAATTGGGGTTACTACGAAGCAGTTGGCGGCTTATTCTTGGGCTATATGTTTTTACATTTAACCCATTTAGTGGCATCACTGTTACCTCAGGTGACAATGACATGCTTCAATCTGGTGGTACAATTGTGAGCTGGCTTTTGGTCATTATTCAGTGGTTTTTTTTTTCACCAATCCTCCCTCTCCCGATACCTACTCCATTTCTCTCTTCCCCATAATTATGTGAACTCTTTGATTCCACATGCATAGAATGGCTGATTGGGTCTCAGTTGGTTATCATGGTAATTGGCACATGTCTTTCAGTTTGTCTTTGTCTCCCCATATCTGTCTTCCCCTTAATTCTGAATCCCTGTGGTAGGAGCACTTCCTCCCACTGATGCGTTGTTCCAAAAATCAAAAGAGAGATTCTGGGTCCTTTATCAAATATTAGAAATATTCTCCATTTAGGCTTGTCAGAATGAGACTGGAGCAATGCAAGGTATGTGGCTTCAGTGACCGTCTACCCCCCATGAAATGCTGATAGCCATTGCTTTATAGGCCTGGGAGTCTAGTAAGGAACCCATGCTTTGTTCTGATGGCTAGGAGTGCAGAAGTAAGTTGCAAAGTGATGGGAGAAAATATCAAGAGAGAAAATCCAATCAGGAAGGCAGAAATGGAATGTTTAATTTCTTACCTGCCAAAGCACTGTAGAAGGCACATTGAAAATTGCTTAATCACTTGGCAGGCACTTGAACTATTCAATAGAGGCCAAAAGATTCAAGCCGGCCATCAGAGGTCAGAGGTCCCCAGCAGAGCACAGCTCTTGCCTGTCTGGCTTTTCAGATTATTTGGCCATTGTACGGCTTTGTTTAAAAGCTTGGTTTCTCTTTCTTTTTTTATTTTATTTAGTATTTTCTTTTTCCCCAATTACATGTAAAAACTGGCCTCTCTTTTTGTAACGAGATATCATACATAAATATTTTGTCTTGTGGAGTCATCTAGGAAAATCTCTGAACTTTATGTAGTTATCCTATTGTTGAATTATAAGACTGAATCTTATAGTGGTTTCTATAGATTGATTATTGGAGGCAGCTGCCCCTGTGATTTGGACTCTGAAAGCGGTCTTCCAAGCCTCCAGGATGCACTACATTTCCAATAAAGAATTAAGTAACGCCCTGGAAGATTTGAGATCCTGAGAGAATAACCAGGAAGTCCCTGGAGCTCTAGGCCCAGGCTCTGCTAATTCAGTAAATAGATGACTATGAAGAGGCATCACAGCATTTTGAGTTGCAACCTGTGGAAGCTGCAGAGCTCAGTTTGAAATATAACCTCTTAATGCACAATGCTATGTAGGCTGTAGACTCCTTAAGCAATCCTACTGAAGAAATAGTAATAGCTCACATTTGCAGAGTGGTACACAGCGCTTCCATTTACATTTTCATTTGACTTTTACAACCTGGGGGGTGGAGGAAGGGTCATCAGTACACATCAGTATTATCTTCATTTAACAAATGAGGAATCTGATGCCAGATAATGGCAGGTCATATTAAATTTGGCCAAGATTACCAGGTGGAATTGGAATTCAGCACAGACTTAACACTTCTACTTGTAACTCCAAGCCTACTGCTGTAATTATTACTACCTGTCATTTTGCAGATTGGCCAGTATATTTGCAAATGGGATATTTTCTGCATATAGTTCGTGTTTTAATAGGTATGACTCATTTATTGATGAAAACTAAGAAGCCAGAAATCTGCCATGTAATTAGTTAATGTCATTGTTTTCTAGAACATTTGCTACTTATAAAATAGTAGAAACAATTTCCTTGTGGAACGTTAATTTATTTCTGTCCAGTGTATCATTATTAGTATCGCTCACATATTTAAGTGCTTCATTTTCTTTTAATATATTTTTATATTTATTAGCATATTTATGTTAGCATATTAGTTAGCATGTTAGCATGTTAAGTATCTGGTTTGGCTTCCAGGAAGATTGATTTAACAGCCTATTAGGAAACTCATCTAAGACAGAAGACTAAATGAAACTGACCAATATTTAGCTTTTGAAAGAGGGATGTTGTTAGACGGATCCTGTTTGAGCTTAGAAATGTTCAGTTACTATGGTTATGGTAGCAAGCTGACTCCTCATCTGAACCAGTTCAGCAGTGCCCACGAGAGGATAACCTCCAGCACGGGCTATGTCTTTAGAAATTTGGATGCCATCATAGTAAAAATTAGCTTAACTATTCATCATGTAACTGACTTACAAAACACTCGAGCAAATAACGAGGCACTCTCTGGGGTCATTGTGCAGAGGGATGATAGATGAATGCTAGGAGGTGTGGTATTGTCAAATGGTATTTATTACATCATGCGAGTGCATGTTCTAGCTGTCAACATTGCCTGGCTCCAGCCTATTCTGACAGTCTGTTACCTTTTAACATACTAATTGCTTAGGATTTGGGCACTTCCTCCACCTGCATGCATTTCATTGTTCGAACATTGAAATATTAATTAGTTTTATCAGCATGCACAGAGAGACATGCTTAAGAAAAAGCTGAAAGAACTGAGGGGCTGTCTAGCCATTATGGACTAATCTTCCTCTGAAATTGCTGCATAATTCTGTTTATGGTTAAATGTGGAAAATGTTCCTTCAGAAAAATTGGATTCAGATCCCAAATGATAATGCACTTCCATTTTATCTCATGGGTGTTTAAAACAAGGTATTCCTTCATTTACCTGCCATGACCTAACTTTAGGTTCTAAGAGTTTTGTTGTTTATGTAGCACTTAAGGATTCCTTAAGAAGAATTGATTGTCTTTCTTTAGGAATGAGGCATACTGGAATCTTGCAGGAGAGAGAGAGAGCAGTTCTCAGAAAGGGCGTAGACTTGGCTTGTGATTTAAGAAATGAAAGACAAATTTTGTTGAGATGAACTTAGTTGTAGATAAAGAGTTTTATTTTTTAAGTTCTCATAAGAACATAAAGAGTCCTTTAACACTAGGATGCATCCCCACATTATGTATGTTTACTTCCATGCCCAGTGCTCCTGTCCTGGGAATAATCACACCCTTACTTAACCCAAGGGCTATAGTATGATAAAGTATTGATGTCATGATTAATGTTACTGAAAAAAACCAGATGGGGAGAATATATTGATTATTCTCACTGCAATGAAAATTTCACACGAATAGCCACATTTAAATTGCATGTGAGGCATTTTATATCCAACACCACAATCTCTCTACTTCCTAGACATTTTTGGCATTCTTAGGTGACTAGTTGTAAAAATAATGACAAATAATGATAATAGGAAAGATTCAGGCTATCTCATTTTGAGCTGCCTAATTTCTCTCCTCTACTAGTGAGAGTGGTGATTTTGTTCAGCATAGACCAGATTGCAAAACCCACATTATTGTGCCCTAATAAAAAGTTTCAACAGATCCTATTGGAATTGACTGAAGGAAGAAAAAGTGGATGTCAGTTCAAACACAGAACTTTGATTAAAGTGATTAACATAACTAAAACAGTTTTTTAGGTCCTTTTGTTTCAGATGGCTTTTTGCTATCTTTATATAGCTCTGTTTTGTTCTAGCTTCAGTCATAGGAAAAATCAGTATGCAGTCATTAAACACCTATTAAGTGCCCAGTCCTGTACTAGGCATTGACAACCCTTTCTGGGATTTTTGGACCAAGAGTTCATTGCCCTTGTCATCATTTTACTTCCAGAAGTTGCTGTCTTATTATGGGCATGCTGCATTGGAAAGTCTTTGTAGACTAGGCACTGACCCCAGCCCACTGAGCTGTTCAGTTCTAGGTTGGCGTTCTTTATGACCTCTCATTAACATGTTTTCTTCTCTTCCCCTAGAAATCACGGAGATGGAAGAGCAAACGAGAAGGTACAGACTCTGGGAACCGCCCAATCAAAGCTGCTGGAAAAGTCATAATCCAGGATATTGCCTGCCTTCTTCCTGTACACAAGTCACTGGGAGAACTCTACATGTAAGTAGAAAATTCCAGAAGTCCTTCATGTGCGTGGAAATCAAAGATTGCATTATTGTTTAGTTGTTTTCATTTGTGTCAAACTCTTCGTGTCCCCATTGGGGGTTTTCTTGGCAGATACTAGAGTGGTCTGCCATTTCCTTCTCCAGCTCATTTTACAGATGAGGAACAGCAAGCAGGGTTAAGTGACTTGCCCAAGGTCATACAGCTACTATGTGTCTGAGGCTGGATTTGAATTCAGATCTTAATGACTCCAGGCCAGGCATTCTATCCATTGTCGTCTAGCCACCCTAAGGTTACATTGCACCTATTATTTTATTCTGCAGTTCCTCTATTCTGAATGACAAAAACCCATTCTTTGGGACTTTATATGCAAACTGTTCTCATTAAAGTCTGTTGTCATGGTTTTTATATCACTTGAAAGCTCTGGTCAGACTGCAGAAAAATTGGTTGGAATATTGGTACCTAGCTGTGGCTTCTTCTGACTTCCCAGAGTAGTGAGTGGTTGCAGTCTAGCTCCCTGTCTGTTCCTAAACATTGGATAAAGCCCCAGATGATCTTTGCTTCAGTTTATCAAGGAAAAGAAGGTGGCTTAATGAAAACAGAATAATGACTAAATTATTTCTAGGATCTCCTTCACCTTCAAGTATTTCTGTCTGTCTGTCTCTATTTAAAACCAGGAGTGTTTCATTTGGGAAGGTCATCTGGTAAGAATCATTCAACTTTTTGCTTTTCAGACTGAATATTAATGACATTCAGGAAACCTGTCAGAAGAATGCTGCCTCGGCCTTGCTTGTGGGACGCAAGGATCTTGTCCAGGTATTGACTTTCCCTTTGCAGAGACAGCACGTCGGATCTGGATTTTCTCATTGAACAGGCTGTTCACTTTTGAGTGCCATTTTAAAGTGTACAATATACATTTTAAATGTACAATTTACATTTACAATGTACATTTAAAATGTGCAATGTCAAAATCCTTCTTAATGGTCTATGCCAGCACATAGGACTTGAGCACCTTCCCAGTTTTCTCCTATTTCGTGCTTGATGTGAGGAAGTTGAACATTTTAAGGTGAGCACTATTTCTTGTTGTTTACTTTTCGTAGCTTACCCCTAGGCCAATATCTTGTACTTGAATGTCATTAGCTAAGGTTCTCTTGTTGAATCTTGTCATTTACACAACAACCCTTTTGCATGGTATTGGAGTTGGGCTGTAGGGGAACTGGCTACTTCCCACTTGACTCTTGTTCACCTTAACTTTTTTCTTGTCTATACTCCATACAAGAAACAGTGCTGAGACCCTGACTTTTTTAAAATAAAAAATCCTTAATACCTCCCATTCAGCACATCTAACAGCCCTCTAGCCAACATTGCTAAATTTGTTTTAACTCTTTGGGATTTGTGATAGGAATTATGGGTTTAACCTGTTTCTAAGAGGATCCAGTCCCAGAGATTCTTAGCATTCTGAGATGAGAACATACTTGATTTCCCCTCCCATGGCTTATTCTTGATATGAATGTCTTTCTTTGAAGCAGAATGACTCTTAACAGCTTTTAGTTTTCAGTAATGTTCTAGGATAGAGTGAATTGTGCAGGATAAACTGCTCTATCTGTCTCTATTACTATCTGTCTTAATAAAGTTTGGTGAAATGACGGGTTGGTGAAAATACTTGTAAAAATCTTTTCATTATTTCCTTTAACTTACGCCTCAAGCCATCCATTAAAGATATCAGATGCCTTTTGCTCAGCGAGGATCTGCAGAAATAGACTGTGTCACTGTTTCCAATGGAGGACTTTAGGGCATGTTTCCCCTGAAGTTATTAGTAATTCAAGATCGTTCATAGCAAAATAAGCAACTAAATTCCTGCCAAAAGTCTATTAGGTGGTTACCATAAGTGAACTGTTGATGTTAATGAACTAATAGAAATGCATGTTTTCTCTTAAAATAACTGCCTCTTTCCAACCAGGTGTTAGTTCTCTGGAATAATGAGTGTCGGGTATATGATCGGTGAATGCAAATTTTAGATAATTCCTCCCCCCCCCCATATCTCATTTTCTCATTTTAGCAAATAACAATTTCTTTAACTCTTTTGTATATATAAATGTTCATACATCTATAATTGACTTTACATAAACTGAGGCATTATTTGCCATTTGTTTTTACGTGTTTGATCATCAGTTAATCAGTAATTAAGTGCCAACTCTGTGCCAGGCCCAGTCCCAGGTTCTGGGGTTACAAATGCAAAAGTGATATAGTCCCTGTCCTCAAGGAATTTACATCCTGCAAGGGAGAGGCAACATATCCACCTGTCAATAAATATGGTATGTGTACAAAATAGCCTCCTTGAGGGGAGGGCAGAGACTTTGTTTTGTACTTATCCAGATCTACTACTGTGCTTTATACACAATAAAAATGGAATAAAATTTTACTAATTGATTATCAGGGACATGTCTGGACACTATAAGCTGACAGTTATGGAGGCATTCCCTCAGCTTGATGTGAGCAAAAAGGAAATTCACATCCAAATACCCCAGCTTTGTTCAAAGTGAGAGAATAAGTTGTGATTACAAGTAATACAGCAGAGTTCTTCATGATTGGTACTTTGAGATAAATGCAGTAAAAACAACCTAAATTTCCAAATGAAATATGAACTGCCAGGGAGATCCCAAACGAGGAATCCACATGTCATTTCCAGATTACCTAAGGACCCAAAAGAGGCAGCAGGAGGAGTGTAGAAAAGAATCCCAGAATATGACTTTTGGAAGAGACTTCAGTAGCCTTACAGGATTCACGCTGAGTGGCTATTGAGCCTTTTTTTCCTCAGTGACGTAGATCCAGCTAACTCTTGAGGCCACTTAGAGATAGCTCTGATTGTTCCAAAACTTGCCTCTCTCTCTCACTTCTGCTCATTGCTCCTGGTTCTTTTTTCTAGGGCCAAACTAAACAAATCGATCTCTCTTCTACGTGATAGCCCTTTATTTAAAATTTTAAAGACATCTGTCATTCTTTCCCTAAGTTAGGGATAGCTGAGAATTTTTTTGTGTCCTGGGCTGTTTGGCAGTCTGGTGAAGCCTGTGGACCCCTTCTTAGAATAATGTTATTCAGTGTATGAAATACATGGAATGCCACAAAGGAGGCTCATTGTGTTGAAATATATTTATCAAAATGTTTAAAAAGAAAACAAGGTCACAGACCCCAGGTTATGAACCCCCACCCCCAGTCTTCTCTTCTCTACACGAACCATCCCCAGGTCTTTTAGCTGATCCTCATGTGGTATGAACTGATAGCCCTTCATCCTGTCCACTACCATATGGGATGCTTTCCTACTTCTTAGTGTCCTTCTTTAAATGTAGTGCCCAAAGCTAACCATCATCCTCCATAGAGCTAAGGAGAGCAGGCTTCTGCCCTCTTTATTCCTGAATGTTCTGCCTGGATGTTCTAAGTACAACCTAAGATTGACAGTATTGGCTTTCTTACCTTCCATCACACAACATCACTCAACATAGTGTTGAGGTACTGAGGTCTGGCCATCTCTCCTCTATCTAGTACCTGTGAGGTTAATCCTTTTAATTAATCAAAATGGAATTATCCTATTCAGACTGGCCCAGTGTCCCAGCTTGTCAAGAACTTTTTGAAGCCTGCCTTTCACCTAGTTGGTTAGCCAGCTCTCGCTCCTATCCTAGCTTTGGGTTATCTGCCAGTTTGATAAGCATATCATCTATGCTTTCATCCAAGTCATGAACAGCTGTCTTAAACAGTGTAAGACAAAACGAAATAACATGTAATGGGGTTAAATCAACTGTTCATTGTTGTAGGGGCACTGAATCATCTAGCCTCAGCTTAGTTAATGAGGGTTAATTAAACTACTTGTATATCCTTGGAAAGTAGATGAGTTTTTTTTTCATTGCCTCTAGTCGCATCCTCACTTGGTTATATTCAGATGTGTTTCTTTGATCTTTCCAGGTTTGGTCACTGGCTACAGTAGCTACTGATCTTTGCCTAGGCCCAAAATCTGATCCAGATTTGGAAACACCGTGGGCCCGACATCCATTTGGACGACAACTATTGGAGTCCCTGTAGGTTTTTAAAAGCTGAAAGTTGTGAGAAGTTATAGGGTTGTAATGGGGTTGAAGGAATCTGTTCATTAAAACATATTAATCTAGTTTCCATGACACTGGTTAAGAAAAAACATATAGGATAAGATCTGTTTCTTTATGAGGAAGAAGCTCCTCCTCATATACATGTGTACTTTGAAGATTTTTGTTTGGCCCATAGCTGCCTCATCCTAATAATGCAGACTCGAGACCTCTTGAAGTGGAACGTTCCATTGTATAGAACTGCTAGGCCGCTGTTACAATGGAAAATGGCTTTGGGAGTCGCTGCTGGCAGCTCCTTTCTCCAGTTTACTCCTTGATGGTCAGTCAGATTGCTTCAGAGCACTGAGTCTGTGTTAAGTTCATGGCACTTTAATCTGATAAAATGGAGATTTGATAAGACTTAGCCATATGATATTTCTTGAGCAGAGTCCCCAACTGACAAGCTGACTGACGCCTCAGCATTGTGAAGACATTCTATCCATTTCTGCAGGCTACATCTTGCTTTACCTAATTGAGATTAGATTCTAGACTAATACCAATTGTTTATTATCTCTTTTGTAAAATGGGAAGATTACTACCTGCTCTGCCTATCTTACAAGATATCTGTAGAACTTAAATGAGATATGTGAGAACTTTGTAATTATAAAAGGCTAAACCCTGTAAGGTATCACTGCTGTCATTATTTATTCTCAGAGCAAGGGCCTTATGGTCTTTCCTTTAATATTCTAGTGCAAGGGCATTTTGGTAGCACAGTATTTGCTCTTTCCTATTAGGATAGACTTTGAGCTCTACCCTAGGGCTTCTTTAAAGCTCGTTGAGCCCAAATGGCTGCTTGGTTCCCCTTCAGCTGACTTCTCAATTGCTTTAGAGTAGGTCCCGTGATGGAAATAATAGGAAACCAGAAAGAATTGTCTGCCTCAAAATAAATGTTTACCAAAATTTGATCACAAGTTGCAGACATCCCAGATTTGCACTAGATAACTGGGCTTAACATTTGAATATGAAACACTAGAATTTTTGAAGCATTAATGGAAAACTAGGTAGAACCCATCAGAACTATGTCTCAGTCATGTGTAACCCTGAATGGCACTATATTCTACTCCATATTTAGATCAAAAAGCAAACCATTTGACCTATGGAAAGCCTCAGTTCTTGCCATTAAGTTTAAAATCAGAATATCTTATAGCTGATGTGAAAATTCATGAGTCATTATGAGATTGAATTCATCTCTTGCCAAAACTCTCTGTATTACCCTTTTTTCAGTTTCTGCCTTGGTTCATTATCTCTTCTGCTTTCCCTAGGCTGGCCCATTACTGTCAGCTCCGGGATGTCCAAACACTAGCCATGCTTTGTAGTGTATTTGAAGCACAGTCCAGGCCACAGGGAATCCTGAACCCCTTTGGACTTTTTCCCAATCGCTCTTCTAACCTTGTGTCCCACAGCCGATATGTAAGTATATTGACTTCTTGGTTAGTGCTCATTTTGACTAAATGACATGACCACCAGGGTGGTGCCTTTACCGTCCTGATAATTTTTGTTGTTGTCTTCCTTCCTGGCAGCCTAGCTTTACTTCCTCTGGCTCTTGCTCGAGTATGTCAGACCCAGGACTCAACACTGGTGGATGGAATATAGGTAGGCATGTAAATGACATAACCAGGGCTGTATTTCCAGAATCATAAAGGGCATGTGCAAAATTGCTAATTCACAACCTTTATTTGATTGAAATACTCATCATATGGAAAATGCAATCCATATCCAGAGAAAGAACTATGGAGTCTGAATGCAGACCAAAGCATACTATTTTTACTTTTTTTGTATTTTCTTTCTCATGGTTGTCCCCTTTTGTTCTGATTCTTCTTTCACAATATAACTAATGGGGCAGCTAGGTGGCGCAGTGGACAGAGCACCAGCCATGAAGTCAGGAGGACTTGAGTTCAAATTCAGTCTCAGACCAAGCCCTTGACACTTACTAGATGTGTGACCCTGGGCAAGTCACTTAACCTGAATTGCCTAAAACAAAAAAACAAACAAACAAACACAATATAACTAATGTGGAAATATGTTTAATCTGATTGTATATGTATAGCCCATATCAGATTGCATGCCATCTTGGGGAGGGGAAGAAAATTTAGAACTCAAAATCTTATAAAAACGAATGTTGAAAACTAAAAATTAATCTTAAAAAAAAAATCCTCATCATATTGTTCATTGTGCATTTCATTTTCTCCTAGAATTCATCTACACTGAAAGTCCTTTTAAAATAAGAAAACCATATTGCAGTGAGTCTATAGGCTTTAGGTATTTGTCTCTCTAAGTGAAGTTTCTCTACAGAGAGACTTCTTGGCAGCTGTTGGCCCTTGTTTTGTTTCCTTTTGTCTGCATCAGTCACATAAAAATGTGTAATGGGGCTTTTCTAGCCTTCGATCCAACAACCCTAAACCATACCCTCCACCTACCTGCCTTCTTCTGCCGCTGCCTGCTAACTCACCTGTGAGCGCCCCTCTTCTGTAAATGAGTAGGTGTGTCTATTTTCTTAATTGTAAGGTTGTCTTAATGATAAATGGGGAAACCAAGCCCGAGATGGGATAGTTCTTTAATGGTAGGTCTCTGACTTTCCCACACTGCAGGTCGTGAATTAGACCCACTATGTTAATGAGCCAGTTTTCAGATTATTTTCGTCCTTTGTCTTTTTGACTTTGCTAAAGTGGGTAGGGAAACAGAACATGCATCTTCACCCTGGGGAGAGTCCTCACCTGATGAATTACGCTTTGGGAGTTTGACTTACAGTGACCCTCGTGAGCGGGAACGAGACCAGCATGACAAGAATAAAAGGTAGTCCCTGTCTCCGTTGAGATCTCTACTTTTCTCTGGTATCCAAGGCCTTAAAACAGTTGTACTCACTGTTGTCGGAAACGTATGTTGCCACTCCACCATCTGATATCTAAGTCCTGAACGCCTTAATATCATGTCAGAAAAGTCATCTTCTTGTTACTGGAGATGACTAGAGCCTGTGATCTAATTTTCACTTTTATGGAATCCCCAAATTTCCTAAAATCAGGGTCCTCACTCTCAGAGAGGAATGTTCAGCAACTTTACTGTAGAGGGCTGGGTGGTGAGAGGTAGAAACAGTAGTTTTCTTTGTTACACGTGGATATTAAAGATTCTACTTGGCATGTTTTTCCCTAGAGAACAGAAAAAAAAAAATCACCATTTGTGGGACCTTATCAAATACCTGGGGTAGCTCAGAGCCTGCTCTTTCTCCATGCACCTGTCCTATAACTCAGGGAAGACACTGATTTATATTCAAAAGGCTCTTTGACCACTATGGGTATATGATGCTTACTCTTTTAGTCTTTATTGGGGGTGGAGGGGGGTGGCAACCAACAGAAGAATGTATGAATTTTCTCCAGGATCCTTGACCCTGCCAATACTCAGCAGTTTGATGATTTTAAGAAATGTTATGGAGAAATCCTTTATCGTTGGGGTCTGAGAGAGAAACGAGCTGAAGTCTTAAAGTTTGTGTCCTGCCCTCCTGACCCTCATAAGGGAATTGGTGAGTGCTGTGGATTTCAATCTCATCCTCTTCATTGTCTGACATATTCCTCTAATTTATATTGCTCAGTGCTTAAATCCTAGAATAAATGATCACTTTCCTATTTATAAGCTGAACTTTGACATTTTTAAAGTTTCTTCACTGAGCTTATGAAAACTTGGGGGCAGTAAGCCCCTCTTCAATTTTATTAGAAGGTACTAGCAGGCAGCAACATCTCTTATTGGTTCAAATACTGTTTATAACTAGCAACATTTTTAAGAGCCTTGCTCATTTGATTACCTAACAGAAAGAGCTGGAAACAATTCAAAATACTGATCAGCTTTGTTATCTGAAGTGTTAATGGGGTCCTCAGGTAAACATATCCCAGCTCTACAATGATCAGTTCCTTTTTCATTAGAACTAATCCCAGACGCAGCCAGTGTGGTGGACTATACCTCTCTCTCTGGCCTTGAAGTCAGGGAACATCTAGGTTCAATCCTGCTTCTGAAACACTCCAAGAAAATCCCCTCAGTTGTCAGGGCTCCAGATCTGATTGATACAGGGCACTTTCCCCCTGAAAGTTCCCTACACCAGTGAAATCACAGGTCTGAACCAGCCAGACAAACAAATGAGCAAAAATCCTATGAAAAAAACTAACATTGTTACTTCATTTTTTCTCTCATCTGAAACCATTTGTAGAGTTTGGTGTGTATTGCAGTCACTGCCGGAGTGAGGTTCGTGGAACCCAGTGTGCCATCTGCAAGGGATTCACGTTTCAGTGTGCCATCTGCCATGTGGCAGTGAGAGGCTCCTCCAACTTTTGCCTGACCTGTGGACATGGCGGGCACACCAGCCACATGATGGAATGGTTTCGCACCCAGGAGGTGTGTCCCACCGGGTGTGGATGCCACTGCCTGCTTGAGAGTACATTTTGAAATCACAGGCTGTGGACACTTTGTGGCAGACCCCACAAAAGCCCAGGGATCTCACTCCCTGCTGGGACTGGAATCTCTGTGCCTCCCCGGAAATGGTAGTCTCATTCACCGACCTCCTTTCTGACCTGGCTGCTTTTTTTGGGATTCCTTCCCAGCTTGTCTGCTGCTGGCAGTGGTCACCACTCGAAGGAAGTTGAGTCAGACATAAAGCAGTGCATCATGTGTTCTCAGCTCAGGGGAGCCAGCACATTGGAGGTTTTCTTGGAGAAGAGCACTGGCTTACAGGGCCAGGGCTTATCAGGGTTGATGTCCTTCCTGATGCCAAGCAGGACCAGAACAAAGAAAAGAGACCAAAGCCAGACCCAAAGGACCATCTTCTCAGCCTGCTGACTGTAACTGTTCATTGAATTGAAAAGTGGTTCTTTCCTGGCAGTGGCTTTGGAAGCTTGATTGTGCATTTAATGAGCTGATGGGCAGTGACCTTTAAGCTATGACATTTAAATTATGAATATGTGATATACTTAAGGATTTTTAAGATGGTTTTTATTTTTGAGCTGCTATTTCTTGGCCAGTAAAATTCTGGTAATTGTGTAAGATAAAGAATTAAATAACATTTTAATGGAGCATGTATGATTTTCCTACTTGTTGTTAACTAAAGTTGCTATAAAAAGATCAAACTAAATTCTTAGGCTGTGTGAGAGAAAGTGCTGGTTTGCTTCTGTGGGAATCTGACCTCAGAAAATAATTTCACTTAGTAAATGAAGATGGAAGAATGTTTCTAAGAGAAATACCCTGTTCCTTCTCTGAATGAAGATGAAGATGATGTGATGGCACCTGGAGCAGTTTTCTCCATCTTTCTGTTGGTGTCATTTGTTTTGAACTTTATGCAAAGTGACATCCCAGGTGGATGTGATTAAGGTGCTTGCCTGTCCTCTTAAATGCTTTTTTCCCTTTCACCCTTCCTCATCCCTGACTCCGCTTACTAGGTTTTTACACAGCCTAAGTGGGCCTGGGAAGGGAGGCCCTTACTTAGCAAATATTTCTGTTGAGAAAATTCACTTTTCAGTCAGTCAAGCAAAACCTGAAAGTTTACAGCTCCAAATAGATGTTGGTTTAATTAATATGAATACAATTCCATGGCTTGAAACATTTTTATAAATGATACTCAAGCATCTGTGACCATGCTTTGGACTAACTGTGCCTTAAAGAAACAAGCTCCAGTCTTTGTCACAGCTTGAAGACTGGCTTTTTTAACAGGACTCTAAACTTAGCCAAGTTGCCAGCGCACCTGCATCCTTCTAGACTTTTGGCCTCCCCAGCAGGGAACATAAAAAAAGTTGGCAGAGCCAGGAGCATTGGGGATGCCAAGAAGTCAAAAAGACCAGGAGTTCCTTTCAAATGTGCTTTTCTCTTGTCTGTGCAGTTTTATCATTGGCAGTAACAAATGAGAGCCTCCGGTAGCTGAACACACAATGCAGTGACTGTCTGAAATTTGCACAGAGGACAAAGGATCCATCACATTTCCTAATGGAATCCCAGGTTGCACAGAGGAAAAAACACTTTCCCGCCTCCAGGTTGCTTAGTCTAATGTGAAAGTTTGTCTCTCTGTTCCTATCAAGAATCAAATGTATTTTTTGTTTATAAGTATGTTGTTATGTAGAAGTCCTTCCTTCTGAAGTTGTTTTTAAAAAAACAAACCCCAAATCAAGTTTTGTTAAAATCTTGTGTGTCTGTTGTTATAATTGTGTGCTAAGGAATTTAAAGTTAAAAGAAATAATTCTCTCTTCTTTCTCTTGCCTTTAAAAGTGGAAATTCCTTTCAGAATTTGTCACATTCCACAGTTGAGATTCCTAACTTTCTAGAAATGTTCATATATTTAAAACTTCTCCCTTCACTTATGCTGAATCATTGAGTGCTTGTCATAGTGGTGCTCTCTCTCCTCCCCTCCCCCAGCCTCCCTCTCTCTTTCAGAATAGTAGAGCGGTCTTCTCAGAAGGATATAAACAGTTTGGGGCTAAAAATTCTCATTGTCTGATCCCGAATGCCTATTCTTCCCTCCAGTGATGGAGTGATGCTTATTTTTGAAAATACAGTTAAACTGAGAGAACAAAAGAAGAAAGAAATAGGGCATGTGGGGTCCCTACCTGGCCTGTAGAGAGGGCACCCCACATACAGGGTCTGTTTTTGCCTAGGTGGAGTGTGATTGAGACAGTTGGGCCTAATTTGACATGTAAACAAATTGCTGCCATGTCCCCTTTGGAAATCTTGCCTAGGCGTGGTTCATGTTGCTTTTTTGCATACCCTTTGCTATACAGAAATGAGCATCTTCCCCCAGAATCAGGGAAGGGCCAGGAGTACTCTAGACACCCAAGGTGCGGTGCCAGAAGCAAATGACGGGTGTCTAGGCCAGGCAGCTGCCCCCAGCAGCCCTTTCAGAGAAGCCTGAGGCCTCTAGCCTTCCCTTCCCATGGTTCTAGAAGTAGCCACAAGGCTACTGCCTCCCCAGCTGGGCCTGAGGTGGGATTTCTCTGTTTCCTCATACAGTTTTCAAAGAGAGAAGCTTTGAGAAATGTCCAATTCTGGGGCTCCTGTAACATCCTCAGAGGAAGTAACTAATTGTGCAGCCACCAGCTGGGACTGAATGGGACATGTGAAAGGTGTGATTCATATGTGAGTTTCACCCTTACCCCCAGCCCCTGAAAAGCCAGCTCCCCTTGTAGTCTTCACATCTGTGATTTCAGCTCAGCAGGTTAGCAAGGGTTTAGGTACACACTGGTCCCTTTCCTCCTCCTCCCAAGGTTTCTATTGAAACATATCCCAGGGGAACTGTGCTAGTAGGGAGTTCTCATAAACCAATTTATCCCCTCAGGCAAAGGGTCTTGGCCATAGTCTTCTCATTTGCACAATTATGCAATTAATACAGCAAAAGAAAAGGAAAAGAAGGGAAAATCATGTCACCATGTGAGAGCTTCACAACAGCTTTGGAGTCCAGCTGTCAGCCCTGTGCTGGAACATATATTTGGGGGAATTCTCTGTAAAAATGATGGAGGATATGTTTGGCTGTGGCATTTACTGATTGATTCCTCGTAGGTTACTTTTATTTGCTGCTGGTTTGAAAAAAGAGGTGTGGTGCATCTCTTAACAGTTCTCATATATTAAAAGCCAATAACATTTTGAAAAGTTCATTTTTTTTTCTAGAAAACAAAAATATATAAGCAGCCTAGTAATAGTGTACCAGATTTTGAAGGCAGTGATTTCCCCTGAATGCAGTAGGTGGGAAAACCATACTGTTTTCTGTGACATCCTTTGATAGCAGGAGTACCAGCCGCATTAAATAGCATTAATTTCATACCCACTTATGTTTTGTAAAGTAAGTTGTGTAGACAACCAGTACCTTAGCAGTTTACCATCTAAAAAGAGAATTGTCGGGTTTCCTAAGGAGGATGAGAGTTTGGAAGTATTGTTTAGTTATAGGGAAGTAGACTTAGGTTTTGGATCTGGCTTAGTTTCACTTCTGGTTGCACAAGAATTTCATCTTGGTAGCAAGTATGATTTAGTGATGACAGCTTTGGGAGGATAAAGTATTTGTCATTAGAATCAGGTATTCAGGCATGCCATTGGAATTTTCCTCCACCACGGCTGTTGTTGATGAGGTCTAGAGGTTAGGGGTCCTGGAATCCCAAAATCACAACACCTGGGTCCTGCCCGAAAGA
>NW_020954678.1:781185-781252 GCF_900497805.2 Vombatus ursinus
GTTCGACCCAAGCCGCCTTGCGGCCAAAAACAAGGTTTATTGAAGATTTGCCATATTAGCTAGACTC
>NW_020954678.1:781442-781511 GCF_900497805.2 Vombatus ursinus
GGGGGGGCCCATAGGGAGGTAAGACAATGGAGGGGAGATTGGGTGTAGCCCCAATGAAAGGCCAGTTGA
>NW_020954678.1:781584-789284 GCF_900497805.2 Vombatus ursinus
CAGGATTATAGCCTCAGAGGAATGCCAGAGATTTGGCCATGTGGGAAAGTCCAGGGTTTTTCCTTTCTGGGGCCCAGATTCCGACCCCATCAATTGCCATTGAGGGGAAGGTCTCCTAATTGACCGCTGAAATGGATCAATTCAGTCTTTGCTGCTGATTTAATAATTAAACAGAATCTCAGAGTTGGAAGGGACTTGAGAGGCCGTCATGCCCAACCCATGTTGAGTATAAATCCTCTTGACGGTATTCCCAACATGTCTCCTGGCCTTTGTTTGTGGATTATTGAGGAGCATCGCAGCCCTTCCCAAAGTAGTGCTGCCTACTCCACTTTCACATCTTCCAGATTGTTAGATAATGCCCTCATAGATGAGCTTAGTTTTACCTCTGAAAAAAATTTTTTTTAACCTCTGCAACTTTTTTTAAAATTCAATTTTATTTTTACTTTTAGTTCCAAATTCTCTTCTTCCTCTTCCATTCATTGAGATGGCCAGTGACAAATATGTGTAGTCATGTCAAACAAATTTCCATGTTGACCATATCCAAAGAAAAAGAAAAAAAAGGAAAATATGCTTCTACTTGCTCCGAGTGCTTCAGCTCTCTCTCCAGGGGTGGACAGCATGCTTCACCGTAAGTCCTCTGGAACTGTGGTGGGTCCTTGTGTTGATCAGACTTCCTTGGTCTTTCAAAATCGGTTTATGTTCACAGTGTGGTGATTACTGTATAAATTGTTCTCCTGGTTTTGCTCCATTCACTTTGTATCAGTCCGTGTAGGTCTTCCCAGTTTTCAGTGAAACCAACCCCCATTGTTACTTCTGCAACTTTCACTGATTGTTCCTAGTTTTGTCCTCTAGTGCTGATCAGAACAGGTCAGTTTTCTTTTCCGTAAGCCGGCACTTGAACGTTTTTAGTGGCTCTCAGATCCCCCCGAGTCTTCTTCAGACTAAACTTGCTCACTTCCTTCAGCCTTTTCCCATAGAGTTTTTCCAAACTCAGGGGCTTGGCTTCCTGGAGGGGTGGGGGACGGGGAAGAGGCTAAAAGCATCGGATCTTTTCTAGTGTAGCTCCTGCCTAAATAGGTGAATGAAGGAATGCTTCCTATGTGCCTAGCACTGTGCGGAGTGCTGGAGATGTTTGTAAATAGAACAGCTCTCCAGGAGCTCCCATTTTAAGAGGGGAAGAGAACATACATATAGGAGGTTTCAGGTACAAGTCAGATGGGAAGGCCCTGTAGCCCTTAGTGTGAAGTAGCCATGCAGATAGTAAGGTGTCTTAATGTCATTTCCATTAATAAAACCGCATTGGGTTCTGATGTTGAACAATTGGACAGTGTCAAGGACTTCGGTGGTGAGAACTGCCTTTTCAAGGTCTTCAGCAGGTGTGATATCTGCAGACGCAGTTGCCAGGTCACATCCCCACAAGGATGCTCCCTTGGACTATGATAGTAGGGGCCAGCTTTGGAAGCAGGGTTGGGGAATGCTGCTATTATTCATTCTTGGGTATACCCCTTAGTGGCAATGGGTCAGTAGTCAGTGGTGGTGGTGGTGGAGCGTCAGGTGGGACTCCTTTTCCATGAGGGTTGCTGGTGATCTGGGGGACATTACTCCTCCTGGGGCTCTTGGGTTCAGGATCCTGAGCTGTCTTCACTAGGGTCTGAGGAGAAGTTGTAGTCAAGGTAATTTGATTCTCCTGACACGTGCTGCCTCATGTCTTGCCCTCGGGCTTCTTAGATCCACTTTTCTCAATGAAAACAAAATTCACAATGAAGTTAACAAAAGAGACTAACGGTCAGTTCATTCCCATGTACAAGTTATGTACCAACAAGGTCAAATTGGAATTAGTTCCTTCATGGTACAATCTATTATTGTCACTGCAGTTGGTATGGAGGCATGATACAGACAAGCTGTGTTCACATGTTGCCTCCCTTACTTGAATGTGAATGTGTACATTCAGTTAATCTTTAATGGAAGTTAAAAAGAACCGTAATATCTGTTACAGTTTTCAAATGTCGTTCATTTTAGTAAGTACAATATAATAAGTTGATTTCCAAAAAACTGCAATTTTTTAAAAAATGGAAATAACTGGAGAAGGGTTATAGGTTACTGTTTGAAACTTAAAGTGAAAGATATCACTTAATGAATAAATATGTAACTGGTTTGAAAAGTCCATTGGAGAAACTGAAATGTTATAAGCAAATTGGATGTAGTTTAAATACAGAAACAGAAAATAGCCCACATCTAAAAATATAATCCACTACACTTACCATTAGGCTTCAAAAATACTGTTACTAATATAGAGAAATGACCACTGATTGCTTTGTTTGAATGTTTTAGCTGACAGTAGCAAAAAATCTAATACATTGAAATGACCTTTTGAAAGTATACACGCAAAATATATTGACTAGATGAGCTTTTCTAGAGAAATGTGGTGCTTTTCTTAGGCAAAACCAAACTTAAAAAAACAAAAACACCTTATCTGGGACATCTAAAAGATTGCTTGCTTTGTTTAAGGTTGTTTACAAAATTGCTAAATGCAAAAAAGCCCGTGCAGTAGAGATAAAGTTGGTGATGCCTGGAGCTATTGACTTGGCAAACCTGACAGAGAAATTTTGCATGATATCCCTTGCAGATGTTGTGGTGGGAAGGTGAGTATGTCATAAGACTTTTGCAATCAGCTAATTCAGGAAATAAAATCTTCCAGTTCTGCTTTGCAAGTGGTTAAAGCAATGAATATAAAGATGCTCATTTGATTACATATGTACAGTATGTTGAAACTGACTAGAGACTATTTGCCACTTTTTCACTGTTTACTGTGTTATTTTGATGGAAATGCCACATTGAGAAATTTTCAATATAATGCACATTCTTAATGAAAATGATGCAATGTGGGATAATTGTATTGGACAGTGGATTGAGTTTGGTTGGCCAGGTTGAAAAGCAGGTCTCTAGGTATAGTTAAAATGTGAAGCCTCATGCATTTTGGACACATTTCATGCTTCACAATCATTTGTGTCAAGTACTGTGAAGGAGAGGTTATATACATGTAATTAGTTATGTTTCATTATCATTTAGTAATGTGTCTGTAATTATTCAGTTTAACTACTACATATTTTGAAGCATTATTTGTTCTCCTTACCTCTCCCCATAGATTCTCTTGGTCTGGGCTTTGTTGTCTATATTTAGAAGCTCTAGATGATTTTCCTGTATTGCTTTCTTCATTGTGGTGGTTTGTTTTTTTTTAAATCATGTCTTTCTGAGAGACCTATAACCCTTAAATGATCTCTGTGCACACTAGAGAGTGTCAGTTGCTTTGACTTATATACAGGATGTCCCAGAGATCTGAGTGTGGGTCTAAGCTAGGATGCTTAGAATATAGAATCCATGTGTTCTTTTAAATTGTTTCCTTGAGGTTATCTTTGACCAAAGTATCCTCTGTTTTGGTGGTGTCATGTTCAATATCTATCAATCTCTCACCTTGTTAGAGGGATTCTCTAACATGAATTCCTAGAGAATTGGTGGGTTCCTTCTGCACATAGGTCTTTAGATATGTTCTAGATGGGATTCCATCACTTAGGAGATGGCTGGTGAGGTTCCTTCCAACTCTTAAATTCTCTGGTTGTTTTTTTCTAGTATGCTGATTATGTCTTAAAATTCTGCACTGAGCACTTTATTTTCTGCACTGGAAGCTCTAATTTTATCTTTTTATCCACTCTGAGATTTTTGTTGTTCCATGATTTTTGAGGAGTGGGGTTAACAGGATTCTATATTTTATCGCATCATGGATTCATCTTTCCTTTATATTATCATGTTTACTCATTACACTTTGATTTCTTTTTCAATTTTGCTGATTTTTCCTTCTCTGATGGTGTATCTGTGCACTAAACTTAAATTGAAGCTCTTTCTCTTGTTATCTTTGGTATTTGTGCCTTAGTTTTGTATTTCCATTTCTCTCCAATCCTCCCTCTTTATTGGTGCCCTTGATCACCCAAGCCTGGACTGCAAGATTGCCTCTGTCTCCTCTCTTTAAGAGACATGAGGTTTCCTGGCCTGGTGCTTGCTCTTAGTAACCTCCAGGGTACAGAGCTGGTCCTCTGGGTTTCCAAATGCCTTTCACTCCAGCCTTCAGCAGCAACTTGTGTTCACTGTTTTGGTCCATGCAGTTCCTCACTTAACTCTCCTCCTTTCTTTAATGGAACTGGGCAGAATCAGTCACACTGATCCGGTAGCTCCGGTCTCTTGAATGGAACAAAATGAGGCATTTGTCTGTTGACAGTTAGGGAACAGAAGGGAGTCACTTACAGGGCAGGGAAATGATATTACTTGAGAATGAAGCCTTGATTTCGTTAAGAGCGGTTCTCCTGTGCTTGTGTTAATCATGCTGCTGGTATGTGGTCAGCCTGAGCTTTTGTCCCCTGAATCAATTCATCTCAAGGACAGTTTTAATACTTTTGAAAGAAATACTAGCCTAACCTGCCTGGAATGGTACATGAGGATATTTCTCCCACCTAAGGTGGGGTGGGTGGTGGAGAGCTTTGGGTAAAGTTCCTGCAGTTGTGAGCAGTCCCCGCCTTAGGGCTGTCCTGCGACTTAGTTTGTGCTCACAGCTGGTGGTGCCTGTGGGGCAGGAGTAGAGAGGGTCACAGAGTAAATCTGATCTTACTGGTGCCCAACCCTATCTTCCTATGTAGTGGGTTTAGTCCTAATTATGCCAATTTAGTTCTTATCTCCACCCGGTTGATATTTAAAATTTAATCACCTGTTTGCAAATTTAGGGGGCTGTACAGATTGGCAGAGAGTGGTAAATCTGCCGTGTTGCTGGTCACAAATCCTAGTACTGGGTCTTAAAGGGCATTGAACTTGATATCATTATTATCTTTATTCTCCAGTGATTCAATTCAATTCAGTTCAACAAATATTTCTTTTAGGAGGTGGTTCTTGAACTGAGCCCTAAAAAAAAGTTAGGGATTCTCTTAAGAGGAAGAGGTGAAAAAGAAATACATTCCTGGCATAGGAAACAACCTGTGTAATGGTTTGACAGAAGGAGATAGTAAAAGTAGTTCAAAGAACAGCTTGTAGACCAGTTTGACTAAAATAGAGAGTAAATGAAGGGGGAATAATATGAAATGTCTGGAAAAATAGGGCTGATTTTGGACAGCTTTAAAGGACAGCATGAGTAGTTCGTATTTTTTCCTAATGGTGATTACTAGATTTTGACATCATCTAATAGGTTTATAACTATAAAGTCAACTTTTCTGTGATTAGTATTAGTATTAGTATTAGGCCTGAAATTTCAGTAGAAGCCACCATGTGAAGGATTGTGCTTCTCAGTCCCTAGTAGAAAGATTCCTCAAGCATGGATAATTGAGAAAAACAGAAATAACAGGCTTTTTTTTTTTCCTACAAAAATGTAATTCATTAACTCCTCCACAGAAGTCTTCCTCCTGTCCTTCATTGTGGTATAGAAGATTATGTTAGTGTGGAGTGTAAACTCTGGCAGCTTCTTCCAAGCTGGAAAGATTTCAAGTGTGGTTCCAACAACAGACAGTATGCACTTTGTGAAGACCAGGCTAGCTAAGTGTGAAGAGGCCTGTTGCCAGTAGGTTGGCCTGCTGCTAACTATTTGGGTATAGCAATCCCTGAAACAAAGAAAAAATATGGAATGGGCCTTAGTCCCGTGTGGTCTTCTGCTTCTGTACTGATGGTGGCAGAGGAAGACAATAGGAATGTCCCCAGTTCTTAGCCTGTTCGTAGACGTGAGCTTCACTGTGCTGTGAGATGATTGTCTCAACTTGATATACTATTGGGGGGATGGATATTGTCAATATTGTCATTGTCACTATAAATGAAATCAGAAGATACAAGGAAATTGCAGCTAAATGGAAGAATGGCTTATGGATTTACTAAAGAGAGACAAATAAAAACATTGTCAAAGGTTCATCAAGTGCCCAGAGGGGACATGTAATAATTATTTCATGGGAAATTTTGCCGTCTTGTCTTACAAAGCTTGTACCATCATCCCTTATGACAAAGAGAAAAAGAAGGGGAAAAAAAACAGTTCAGCAAAACCGGCTGACACATTGACCATTTCCGATAGCATAGGCAGAATTCCATACTCATTGTCTCCTACATCGCCAATAAAAGGAGAGAGTTGAATTTTCTCGTCTTTGGTTCAGGACCTACTTTAATCATTGCAATTATACAGCATCCAATTTCATTTCATTCTCTGTTTACATTTTTGTAGTTATATGGTGTTTTCCTGGTTCTGCTTGCTTTGCTTACTAGTTCATATAAGTTTTCCCATGTTTCTTTGAATTCTTCGTCCCCTGGCTGATCTCCAGCCTCCTCTAGGAAGAGGTGTGGAAACTTCTGCTCAATGATGAACATTGAGCTCCTGGTCATACCCTCCACATACCAGTGATTCTGAACCCTAATGGGTCATCATCCAAATCCCATTCCCCGTTAACCACCCAACTCCTTACTCCCTTCCCCTTCAACCTTAAGTTCCAGCTGAAAGCTACCCACCCCTTTCATTGTGCCTTCTGGCCTGTTCCACAGGCCACACACTTCCCTTCATCTTAAACCTCTCCTCTCCCATTCCTTCCGTCTTCTAGGAATCACCAACCTGGCTCCTCCCAGTGACAGCCTGGCTGGCCACCCCTCCTGCCTGCACCTGTACCCATTTTCCTCAGCTCAGTGATCAAGGCAGGAAGTGTTGGAATAGTCCTTGCTTCTTATTACCTCTTCCAGGTTCTCACTCCTACCTCCATTACTCATCAACCTCTCCTTCTAAGACAGCCGTAAAAGCTACATCTTTCGCTTAGTCAAAATCTGGGCATCTGTTGTCTACAGCCCCTTCCCACTATAATGAGTTCAGTGCTGATTGATTCTTATGGTACAATAGTTCCATTTCATTGATATTTCATAATTTTTTTAGCTGTCATCCGCAATCCACAAACTAGCATATTCAATATAGAAACAACCAGAAGCACTCTTTAGAAATGCCCACAATGCTCTCATATGAATTAATGCTTCTACTTAACATAGTTTTAGAACTCTTAGTAATAGCATAAAGCAGGAAAAAATGAACAAGAATCAGCAATTAAACTAATATGTCTGTTTGCAGATGGCATGATTGTATATCTGCGAAACCTAAGATAATCCAAAATATTGGAAGTAATCGGGACCCAGCTCACAACTTTTCTCTTTCCCAGTTCCTTCCCTCACGCTTGAGAGCCTCAGTGTGCATA
Source organism: Vombatus ursinus (assembly GCF_900497805.2). Taxonomy (NCBI): domain Eukaryota; kingdom Metazoa; phylum Chordata; class Mammalia; order Diprotodontia; family Vombatidae; genus Vombatus; species Vombatus ursinus. The sequence continues at coordinate 788,829 of NW_020954678.1, forward strand.
CTGACTCTTCCTTCAACACCCTGACCATTCACTTCTTCCTCCTGTGAACTGCTCTTCCACTGTACCTCAGCCACACACAAAGATGATCTCGTCATCATTGCAGACCACCTTCACGTTAAAGAATTCTGAAGTCCTCTTATCTGACCCTAATCTGTTGGCTTTCTACCTCTTCCTTAGCCTGCCCTTACCAAATCCTACTTTTCATCCACACCATGGCCTCCAACCCTTGACCCCTCAGTTATTTCCCTGGCTGTTACCCTTGCACTAGCCACCCTCTTTTCCCCTTGGTGAATGAGTTCAACTCTATACTGTCCTCTTCTTTTCAGACTTTGGCCCCCTTATCCTGCCTTCAACTGAGCCCTGCCAATCCTCAGCCTTGAATCACTTCTACCATCTGCCACCTTTACCCCTACACACATGCTGCTGAAAAGGGTGGAGAAATCATTCAGCCATTCT
>NW_020954678.1:789320-822421 GCF_900497805.2 Vombatus ursinus
GATTGGATCTAAAACAAGTCTAGGTTATTTATACCTCCATTGAGCCCTCACTGCTTCTGGGCAATCCTGCTATGCCTTATCAGCTCACTATCCCAATCTCCACAGCAGCTCTTCCAAACCTGTCATCCCTCCTTAAACCTCCCATGGCTTCCCCTCCCTTCACCTGTTAGCTGAGAACCTTGCCTCGTATTTTACAGAAAAAAAAATCAAGACCCTTTGCCATGAACTCCCTCTTCTCCCATGTTTCTCATATCACTTGGATGTCTGCCATTATCTCCTTCACTTCTCTCACATGAAGAGGTAGGTCTGCTTCTTAGAAGGCACACCCTTCTACCTGTACAAGTGATCCCATTCTGTCCTGTCTACTCTGTTAGGCCTTCTGTCATTCCCCAATCTTTCTTATTTTTATTCTTTCCCTGTCTACTGGCTCCTTCCCCTACCACCTACAAACATGTCCATGTCTTTCTCATCCTTGATAAAAAGAGAAGATAAAGCCCTCACTTGGTTCTTCCATCCCTACTATCATATATTTCTTCTGCCCTTTGTGGCTAAACTCCTTGAGATGATCATCTACAATAGGTGCCTCTACTTTCTCTCCTCTCTCTCCTTAACCCCCTTTAATCCAGCTTCCAACCTCATCATTCCACCATAACTGCTTCCACCAAAGTTACTAGGGAGAGAGACTTGAGGCAGGCAAACTCATCAGGAAGCTATTGCAGTAATCCAGGCTTGAGGTGATGAGAGCCTGCTCGAGAGTAGAGATGGTGTCAAAGGAGAGAAGAGGGCATATTTGGGAGGTGCTGCAAAGGTGAATCGACAGGCCTTGGCAATAGTTTGGATATGGGGGGAGATGAGGGAGAGTGAGGAGTCTGGGATAATTCCTAGGTTGTGAGCCTGAGGGACTGGGAGGATGGTGGTGTCCTGTACAGTAATAGGGAAGGTAGGAGAAGGGGAAGGGATTGGGGGAAAGATAATTGAGTTCTGTTTTGAACATGTTGAGTTTAAGATGTCTACTGGACATCCAACTCAAGATTTTTGAAAAGCAGTTGGAGATGCAAACTTTGAGGTCAGAGAGATTGGAACAGGAAAGGTTGATTGGAGAATCATCAACATAGAAATGACAATTAAATCCGTAAGAGCTGATGAAATTACCAAAGGAAGTTGTATTGAGGGAGGAGAAAAGAGGGCCCAGGACAGAACCCTGAGGAATATGGTTGGAGGACATGATCTGGATGTTGTTATTGTTGTTTAGTCATTTCATCTGACTCTTCACGACCCCAGTTGGGGTTTTCTTGGCAAAGATGAACTGGAGTGGTTTGCTCTTTCCTTCTCCAGCTCATCTTACAGATGAGGGACTGAGGCAAACAGTTCCCAGGGTGACACAGCTAGTAAGTGTCTGAGGCCAGATTTTAACTTGGGAAGAGAAATCTTCTTGACTTTAGGTCCAGCACTCTTTCTGCTGTGCCACCTAGCTACCCATATGATCTAGATGAGGATCCAGCAAAGGAGACAGAAGAAGAACAGTCAGATAAGTAGGAGGAAAACCTGGAGGGAGTGATATCCTGAAAACCTAGAGGAAAGAGGGTATCAAGGAGGAGAGGGTGATCAATAGTGTCAAAGGCTGTGGACAGTAAGGATTGGGGAGAAAGAATTGAGAAGAGGTTATTGGATTTGGTGACTAAGAGATCATTAGTAACTTTGGAGAGAGCAGTTTTGGTGAAATGATAAAGTCAAAGGTCAGATTGTAGAGAGTTAAGAAGGGACGGCTAGGTGGTCCAGTGGATAGAGCGCTGGGCCTGGAGTCAGGAAGACTCATCTTCCTGAGGTCAAACCCAGCCGCATATACTTACTAAGCTGTGTGACCCTGTTAGCCTGAGTTCCTCATCTGTAAAATGAGCTAGAGAAGGAAAAGGCAAACCACCCCAGTATCTGCCAAGAAAATACTAAAGGGGACACAAAGAGTCAGACACAGCTGAAACAACTGAACAACACCGAAGAAGACAGTGAGGAGAGAAAATGGAGGCAGCTATTATAGATGACTTTTTTGAGGAGTTTGGCTACAAGAGGCAGAAGAAAACATAGGAAGAAAATTAGCAGGGATGGAAGGATCAAGTGAGGGTTTTTCCAAGATAGGGAAAATATGGGCATGTTTGTAGACAGTAGGAAATGAGCTAGTAGGGAGGGAAAGGTTGAAAATAAGTGAAAGAGTGGGGATGACAGAGGGGGCAATCTGTTGGAGGAGAGGAAATAGAATGGTATCACTTAAACAAGTAGAAGGTTTAGCCTTAGTAAGGAGTAAGACAATTTCATCATGTGAGGAATGAAGGAGGAGAGTGGCAGAAGGTGTCTGAGAAAGAGGCGAGAAGAGGGAGCTCATGGTGAATGGCCTCAATTATTTCTGTAAAATATGAGGCAAGGTTCTTAGCTGAGGGCGTGGTGGCCGGGGAGCCATGGGAGATTTGAGGAGGATTGAGAAGGTTTGAAAGAGCTGCTGTGGACAGAGGGAGAGTGAATTGATAAGGGAAGTGTAGTAGGATTGCCTAGCAGCAGTGAGGGCCCAGTTGAAGTCATGTAACATAAATTTGTAGTGGACCTGGTCAGAACAGTTGCGTGATTTTCTCCATCTTCATTCAGCTGCGTGTGTGTAGAAGTGAAGGGGTCAAAGGGTGGGAGTGTGATGTAAGGCTGAGGCTTGGGTTGGGTATAACTGGTGATATGATGAGGGAACTAGGGATTCAAGAGCGGAGGACAGTGTAGAATTGAATTGGCTCCCCAAGGAGTCAAACTGAGGAGAGGAGAAGAAAGGGGAGATGGCCTGGGAGAGAATCAGGGAGGGCGAGTCAAGGGACTGGAGGTCACAGTGTAGATGAAAATGTGGGGTTTTGTAAGGGAATGCAGAAGGAAAGCTAAAAAGCCAGTAGATTGCGGTTGGATAAGAGGATTTCAGAATTCTTGAATATGGGAGTGGTTACTTTTGTGAGTGATAGAAAGATCAAGGGTATAACCATCCCTGTGTGTGGCTGAGGTGAGATGGAGGAGTAATTTATGGGAGAAGAGTTGGTTGAAGAACTGAGTGGTTAGGATATTTGAAGGAGAATCAATATGTATGTTGAAGTCCTAGTATGATGAGTTGGGTAGGAGGAAATAATTGTAAGCTAGATATTGAGGTCATTGAGGAAGGATGGATGGGGAGTGACCTGGGGATCTGTAGACAACAGCTACCAGGATTTTTTTTTTTTTTTTTGGCTAGGCAATGGGGTTAAGTGACTTGCCCAGGGTCACACAGCTAGTAAGTGTCAAGTGTCTGAGGTCAAATTTGAACTCAGGTCCTTTTGACTCCAGGGCCCTATGCTTTATCTACTACACCACCTAGCTGCCACCCCCAACCTCTACTCCCCGGCCCCGCTACCAGGGTTTTGATTGAGTGGTAGATTTCCTGTCTCCTCCCTGGTGGGTTAAGATAGATTACGTCCAGGCTGTAGTCCAGAGAAATGGGGAGGTTAAATTCCTATCAAGAAGTCAAACTGTCTTATATACTCTAATGTTAAGAAATACTTTTTTTTTTTTTTTAAATCCAACGAATTCCCAAGTACCAATTTCAGTGATTAGGTACAATTCTCAGTCGATAATAATCATACAGAATAAACTGGGGTATCAGTTTTCAGTTTCACAGCTTTACATATGTTAACTCACTTGATCCTCACAACAATACTATGAGGTAGATGCTGTTCGTATGCCCATTTTACAGATGAAACTGAGGTAGAGGAGTTGTATTTTGTGTCTAAGGCAGAATTTGAAATCACACCTTCCTGACTCCAAGTCTTATATGCTGTGCCACCTAGCTGCCCCAGATCTTTGTATCTTAGATTTAGAGCTGGTGGCTGTTCAGTTGTGTTCAGTCTTGTCTGACTCTTCACATCCCCTTTGGGTTTTCTTGACAACGATACTAGAGCGGCTTGCCATTTCCTTATCCAGCTCATTTTACAGATAAGGAAACTGAGGCAAACAGAGCTAAATGGCTTGCCCAGGGTCACACAGCTAGCAAGTATATGAAACCAGATTTGAACTCAGGAATATGAATCTTCCTCACAACAACCTTGGATTCTATCCGCTGCACCACCCAGCTTCCCTAGACACCTCAAAGGATACTCAGTACCACCCCCTGTTTACAGATGAAGAAACTGAGGCCCAGAGAAGTTAAGGGACTTACTGAAGGTCGAACAGTGGTGAGACAAGAACTGAACCCAGGTCCTCAGACTCCAAATACAGCAATCTTTCCATCACATTACTCTAGAACTTAAAATTCCTTACTGGAAGAAGCCACTTTCCAGTTCAAGAGAAGCTGAGTCTTTTGACAGGGCAGGAAATCCTGGAAATGGAGACCTCTCGGGATGGAGGGCGTGTCTAATTTTTATAAAGGGGAGAGGATTGCTTCCCAAATCAAATGATTCTTCATTCTTCACAGCTGAGGAGAGAGGGCAGCAGAGAGCTAGATTATGAGAGTAGCCTCCGTGTAGCAATGGACCAGGAATCTTGAGACCTTGATTTTAGTTCTGGCTTTGTCCCTAAAGTGCTATGTGATGTTCTAGAAGATATTTCCCCTCTCTGGGCCGTCGCTTCCTCATCTGTAAAATAAGGGCTTTATACGAGATAATCTCTGAGGTCCCTTCTACCTGTAAATCCTATGATACAGCAATGCAGTCCAAGGGCATCTGAACAAGTGCTATGCATTAGGTCTAGGGAAGGCCAGCATTAAGGTCAAAGCCAAAGAGAAGACAGAAACACTCTATCATTGAAAGGGATTGATCTCACCCTTAGATTTATCTGTGCAATTAATACCCTTTTGGTCCCTTGGCTCTGTGCATTCCTGCCAATGACTAACATCTCACATTGGGATAGAATCAGATGCTCATTAGAAGGAAGCCCAGAGGTCTATTGTCAAAATAGAATCCCTATGTTCAGGAGTGGTCATCCAGCCCTTGCTCGAAGGCTTCTACTGGGCATCAAGAAAAAGGATCCCACTGTTTCCTGAGGCAGCTCTTTCCTTGCAAGGTTGGCACTTTAATTTTATACCTTTCAAAGCACTCATCTATTTTATCCTATTTGATCTTTACAATTCCGAAAAAGTGGATGAGACCGATATGGCTGTGTCCATTTTCTAGGACTGGAACCCATCTCCTTAATCTCAGTCTAGTTTTATTTCCCCCACACCTTATTGCCTCTGTCAGCAACAAATGGTTCATATGAAGTTTCTCCTTTTTATGTTTGATTGCTTTTGTTTTGTGCTCCAGGGTATCTTTCCAATAAATCCTCATCCCTAATACTCTATTTTTAAAAGATTAAACAGGGGCATCTGATATAGCAACAATGACTGGTTTTATGTAACATTTCATAACTTTGATCTACCCCTCTCTACAGAGAAGAAGAAGAAGAAGAAATGTGTTCCAAGATCAGTCATCTGGAACCAAATTGGTTATTCCATTTAATCCAAGTTGCATTGTTTTGATTTAGATTATTATATTAGATATATTGTGATATTATATTAGATATATTATTATATTATGTTATATGTACTGTTGGCATAGATCTGCTTTTTTTGTTCAGCCATTCCCTAATTGATGGGCATTCTCTCAATTTGCAATTTTTTGCCACAAAAGGAGTTGCTATAAATATTTTTTTTAATTATCTCTTTGGGATATGGACCTATTAGTGGTATTGCTGAGTCAAAGGGTATACAGTTTTATTGCCCTTTGAGCATAGTTCCAAATTGTTCTCCAGAATAGTTGGATCAGTTCCCACCTCCACCAACCGTGTATACATTAGTGTCCATATTTTTCCACATCCTCTCCAACATTTGTCATTTTCCTTTTCTGTCATATTAGCCAATCTGACAGGTCTGAGGTGGTGCCTCAGAGTTGTTTTAATTCGCATTTCTAATATCTGATTGATAGTGATTTAAAGCATTTTTTCATATGACTATAGATAGCTTTGATTTCTTCTTCTGAAAACTGCCTGTTCTTATCCTTTGGCCATTTATGAGTTGGGGAATGACTTGTATTCTTATAAATTTGACTCAGTTCTCTATATTTGAGAAATGAGATCTTTATCAGAGAAATTTGCTGTAGAGATTTTTTCCCCTCCAGTTTTCTGCTTTCCTTTTAATCTTGGCTACATTGGTTTTGTTTGTGCAAAACCTTTTTATTTTCTTTTTTTTTTTAATCTTTTTAATTAAATGTAATTACAACTATCCATTTTGTTTCCCACGGTCCTCTCTATTTCTTGTTTTGTCATAAATTCTTTTCTTGTCCGTAGGTCTGAAAAGTAAAATTTTCATGCTTCCCTAATTTGCTTGCTATATCACCTTTTATCTTTAAATCATGTACCTTTTTTGACCTTTTCTTGGTATGTGGAGTGAAATGTTGATCTATACCTAGTTTCTGCCGAACTACTTTTTAATTTTCCCAGCAATTTTTGTCAATTAGTGAGTTCTTGTCTCCAAAGCTTGGATCTTTGTGTTTATTACATATTATATTACTAGTCATTTTCAGTTGTGTCTTACTCTTTGTGATGCCCTTTTGGGATTTTCTTGGCAAAGATACTAGAGTGTTTTGCCATCTCCTTCTCCAGCTCATTTTACAGATGAGGAAACTGAAGCAAACAGGGTTAAGTGACTTGCTCAGAGTCATATAGATAGCAAGTGTCTAAGGCCAGATTTGAATTTGAGTTTCCTGACTCCAGGCTTGTCTCTCTATCCACTGCATCACCTAGCTACCCTTACTACTGTGTATTGTGTACCTCATCTATTTTCCTGATCCACCACTCTGTTTCTTAGCCAGTACCAGATTGTTTTGATGATTGCCACTTTGTAATACAGTTTTAAGATCTGGTACTGCTAGGCCTCCTTCCTTCACTTTTTTTTCATTGATTCTATTGATATTCTTGACCTTTTTTTTTTTAGATGAATTTTATTATTTTTCTAGCTCTATAAAATAATTTTTGGTAATAATAATAAGTAAATAAATTTAGATAGAATTGCCATTTTTATTATATTGGCTCAGCCTACCCATGAGCAATTAATTGTCCTCCAGGTTTTTAGATCTGACTTTATTTGTGCGAAAAGTGTTTTGTAATTATGTTCACATAGTTCCTGAATTTATTTTGACTGGTAGACTACCAAGTATTTTATGTTGTCTACAGTTAGCTTAAATGGAATTTCTCTTTCTATCTTTTGCTGCTGGACTTTGTTGGTAATATATAGAAATGCTAATGATTTATGTGGGTTTATTTTAGATCCTGAAACTTTGCTGAAGTTGTTAATTATTTCAGCTAGCTTTTTAATGGATTCTCTAGGACTCTCTAAGTATACCATTTTATCATCTGTAAAGAATGATAATTTTGTTTCATCATTGCTTATACTAATTCCTTCATTTTCTTTTTCTTGTCTTATTGCTATAGCTAGCATTTCTAGTACAATATTGAATAATAGTGGTGATGATAGGCATCCTTGTTTCATCTCTGGTCTTACTGGAAATGCTTCTAGCTTGTCCCCATTACAGATAATGCTTGCTGGTGGTTTTAGATAGATTCTGCTTATCATTTTAAGGAAAGCTCCATTTATTCCTGTGCTTTTTCATGTTTTCAGTAGATATACGCCAGCTCTGTATAAATACAACTACAAACCACTGTTTACAAAAATAAAGGCAGACTGAAATAATTGGAAAAATATTAATTGCTCATGGATAGGATGAGTATAATATAATAAAAATATAACACTACCTAAATTAATTTGCTTTATCAGTGGCATAGCAATCAAGCTACTTTATAGAACTAGAAAAAATAATAATGAAATTCATATCAAGGCAAAAAATGAAAGAATTTCAAGGGAAATAATGAAAAGAAGTGGGAATGGAGACCTAGCAGTGACATCTCAAATTATATTACAAAGCAGTAATTCTCAAAATAATTTGGCATTGGTTTAAAAAAAAATAGATCAATCAGTTCTATCTGTTCCAGATAAGCTTTATGACATAGAGAGGCAAAGGTATCTAGTACTTTAGTATTCAGTAAAGACAAAGACCCCAGCTACTGGGATGAGGACTAAGTATATGAAAAAAAACAAAACTGCTGAGTAAATTGGACAGCATCATGGAAAGTTTAGACCAACACTTCACACTTTTTACCAAGATAACCTACAATATAAAAGATCATTTCATCAACAAATTAGAGAATCATGGGAGGAAAACTACCTATCAGATCTATGGATAGGAGAATTCATGATAAAAAAAAAAGAGAATCACAGAAGATCAAATGAATAATTTTGATTACATAAAATTTAAAAGTTTGCACAACCATTAAAGCAAAGATTAAAAGGGAAACAATTGGGGGAAATATTTACAGGCTCTAATAAAGATCTCATTTCTAAGAAATATAAGGAACTGATTCATATTTATAAGCAATAGATCCATTCCTCAACTGATATATGGTCTAAGGTTATGAACAATCTTGGCTGTCTCTGGTCATTTAAAAAAAAAGCTCCAAATCACTACTAATCAGAGAAATACAAATAAAAATAAATCTGAGATTTCACCTCACACCCATCACAGTGGCAAAGATGACAAAAAAAAAAAAAGAAAATGATAAATGTGAGAGGGGCTGTGGGAAAATAGGTACATTGATGAATCTTTTCTTGGACCTGTAAATGGGTACAGCCATCCTAGAAAGTAATTTGTAATTATACACAAAAAGTTCATCGACAGTACATGTCCTCTGATTCACCTTTACCCAATAGGGATCAAAGAAAGAGGTAAAATTCTTTTATGTACAAAAATATTTATAGCAGCTCTTTTGGTTGAGGCAAAAACAACAACAAAAAAAGCCCTAGAAATTAAAAGGATGTCCAAAAATTAAGAAATGTCTGAATAAGTTGTATGAATGTAATGTAATGTAATATAATGGAGGAGTATTGTGCTGTATGAAATGAGGAAATAGATGATTTCAAAAATACATGGAAAGACTTGGATGAACTGATGCAGAGTGAATTTTGCAGAATAAAAAATAATTTATGCTATAATATCAATATTAGAAAAATTAACAGTTTTGAGAACTATAAAATGATGAGGAATGAAATGAGTAGAACAAGGAGAATAATTTGTAAGATACTTTCTTCTTATTCGTAAGAACAATTTTATAGCATTGGTATCAATTGCTCCTTAAAGGTTTAATCGAATTCCCTTTTAAGTCTATCTGGACAAGTTTTGTTGTTTTTCCCCTCTGAAAGTTCAGTTAAGACTTGGTTAGTTTCTCTTTTTGAGAGTGAATTGTTCAATGGTTCTATTTCTTGTTAACCTGGGTATTTTATGGTTTTGTTGATAATTATCCATTTGCTGGAATAGAATTGCACGTACTAATTTCTGATCATTTTCTTTTTTCCCCACATTTGTGAGTTCATCTTATTTATGTTTTATTTTGTCAGTTTGAGTTTCTTCTTTATTTTAAAAAAAAAATCAGCCAGTGGTTCAATATTTTTTTAAATCTAGTTCTTAGTTTTATTAACTGTGGTCTTCTTTCACATTTCACCTATTTCTCCTATGGTTTCCACTTTTTTTCTTTTGTGTTTGTTTGTAGCTTGTTAATTTGTTGATTTTCTAGATTTTACAAAATTGCACATTTAGCTCATTAATCAAGTCTCTGTTTTGTTAATATGTACTTTCAGAGATAATTTTTTTCCTGTGGTCACTGCTTTAGCTGTATCCCATAAACTTTGGTGTACTATCTCATTGCCATCCTTTTCCTTAAAACAGTTATTTGTTGTTTCAGTGGTGTATTTTCTGACCTATTCATTATTTACGACATTAAGCACCTAGTCTCCACTTAGATCTCTATCTTTTGCTTATGTTTTCCTTATTGATGATTATTTTTATTGCATCACTTGCCATGACCCAAAAGTGAGAAGGATGACATAAATCAAGATTTAAAAATATCTCAACAGGTGCAAACACAGGATGAAAATAGGATAAAATCTAATGAGGATAAAAGAAAAGTCTTTCAGTAAAGTTTGCATAATCAATTGCATAAGTACAGGATCAAACACCTGATTAAAGAGCACATCATATCAAACAATCAAACAAACCTATGAGCCAAGAGAGTGGCCGCTGAAAAAGCAAGTGCAAATGTGGTAATAGAAGTAAGGTATCCTGATCGATAGTAGTAGTAGTAACAGCAATAACAGTAGCAGTAGTAATAGTAGTAATAATAGTAATAATAATAATAACAGAAGTATTTCATTGATCTGTGATTTTGTTGATGTGCGTACTCATTCCACCAAGTTAAGGGGATGTTTACTCCAAGCATTTGAACACCTCCTCTCTTCCCCACCCCCTCAGGGCAGATGGGAATAGTTTGTTCCAATGGCCATGAAGGTGGCTAAAGCAGGTGCTGTGAAGAGTTTAGAGCTTGGTCAGACATTGAAGATGCCAAGACATTGGTGGATGTCATCCACTTTAATGACTCTGGAAGAGAAAGTGAGGTTGCCAACTTCTCACAAGTCTGCTTCACTAAATTAAATCCAATTCATGAGCAAGTCAAGACATCTCCCATCATGTCACTGGTGCTCTTCAGCAATGAAGGATGAACAGCAACTCCTTCCACCAAAGCAGCCTGCAGTCTTTCCCTATTACTTAGTAGACAGTATTTCAACATTACTTTGGCTAAAAGCCTCATTATCCCATGAGCAATGCTTTCTGTTCTGGCCAGAGACTCGGAGCATCTTCCCCTCCCAGACTGATGCTTTTGTGAAGGCAAACTAGGCCATCTTTTGCCTCATTTCTCACCTAGCCTTTAATTACTGAATGGGTGTTACCTTAGACAAACAGACCTGGGAAAGACCAGGCTTAAAAAGGCCAATGTCTCCTACTACATCCTGAGCCATCCTCAGTCATCCTGACCTATGCCATTGAACTCTGATGACTCTGGAGGAGAGAGTGAGGCTGATGACTTTGTCCACCTCTGCCTCACTCAAATCCAATTCGCTTGCAAGTCAAGACATCACCTTCCTGATGTCATCGGTCATCCTGGAGGAAAAAGGATGGACAGCAACAACAACAACAACAGTTATCCTGTGGCCTACCTGCTGATAAGTCCTTGAAATTAGGCTGATCTTCAAATAATAGGCATGATTTCTGGGCCTTCTAGCTGAGTGGGACCTGCTGAGGCTAAAGTCTCATTAGCATTGTCTTCTAGAGCCAACTCCATACCACAGTAAAGAATTTGAGTAGGACTTTAGTGGAGAAATAACAATAACAATAATTCACACTTAGACCCCAGTTGAAGATTTGCAAAGTGATCAATGGAAGCAATAATCCCATTGCACCCTGCACCCATCATACCACATCTGAGCAATGGCAAAGAGTGGCTTTATGGTGGTTGATTATTGTTGAATGATGGGTTGGTTGCTTACTTTTTTGGTTAAGTAGAAAAGTAAAACTGATCAGTCCTTTGGCCACAGAGAGGACCAAAGTACACATTTCTCAATTATTTGACTTTTTCCTTCAGCAATAGAAATTAAGCTAAGCATCTCCCCATCCCCCAACCTAAAATGATGGGATCAATAAAGCTGGGTTTGTAGCAGAACACTTGCTTAATTAAGTACTTCAAGGATCCATGATTTTGTCAGTGTATTTGACTCCTTTAAGCCACTGTTGGTAAATGGTCTTCAACAGCTGCTGTGGCCAAAAGATCCATTACCTTTCAGCCAACCCAGTGACAAGGAGCCTCTAAGAGCTTGGCAAGACCAGAGCATAGAGGTGACCTTGGATTCTCAAAAGCTGTGCCCTTAGAACATGAGCTCCATCCAGTGAGTGCTCCCCTTTGGGGCCCAGGGATAGACTGTAAGTCTGACGTCTTCAGATTAATCTGACTCATTTTAGGAAGGCTTGTAACTGGGTTGGTCACAGAGATGAGCCTCTTTAGTCTAGATAACAATGGATAGAGCTCTGGGCTTGGAGACCAGCGACAGTGATCTCCTGGCTGTTCATCAGACCAGACACTGGGCATTCTCTCTGACTGTTCCCCATGCCTCAAACTCTCTCCCTCCTCATCTCTGCCTCCTGCGTTCCTGGCTCTTTTTACGACCCAACAAAATCCTATCTTTTCTAGGAAGCCTCTCCCAACCTCTCTTATAATTGTAGTGCCTTTCCTCTATTAATTATTCCCTATTTATCTTGTATATAGTTTGTACATATTTGTTTGCTTATTGTTTCCCCCATTAGATTGTGAGCTCCTTGAGTGCAGAAACTCTTTGTATCCCTAGAGCTTAGCACAAGGCCTGCACATAGGAAGTGCTTAATAAATATTTATTAACTGACCAACTGACTGACTAGGACTTCTGTTCAAATCCAGCCTCAGACACTAGCTGTGTAACCCCGGGCAAGGCACTTCACCCTGTTCACCTCAGTTTCCTCATCTGTAAAATGAGCTGGAGAAGGAAATGGCAAACTACTCCAGTATCTTTGCCAAGAAAATCTCAAATGGGGTCACCGAGAGTCAGACACAACTGAACAACAACAAAAGTTGTAGAGTTCTTTGAATGACCACCACCCTTCCCCCCACCATGGCTCCACCCCAAGTTTCTCCCTAAAATAAAGATCTGCCTTTTTATTGCCAATATTCTCATCAGGGCATTACATGATACCACATATCGTACACCCTTGTCTCCAAAGAATTAAAAACGAGCAAAACAGAGCAATGGAGACTTGTGTGATAAGTAAGGGAAAGGTGCAACATACAACAAACAAGGAACTTCAATGAAGTAAAGGCTATCAAAAAATTAGTTGGGGGGGGCGGTGGTCCAGTTAGTGTTTTAATGAGGGATCAGATATTATAAACTCACAGAATCATGGTATTAGAGCTGGAAGGGACCTTCGAGCTTATCTAGTCCTAAGATCATAGAATAATGGCTCCTATATTTATAGTTGGATGGAATGTGGGAGACCGACTAGCCCAGCCCTCTCATTTTACAGTCGAGGAAATTAAGTTTCACAAATGGGGACCAATTTGGTCTATGGGGTCATGGAGCAGAGCCAGGACTTAGACCCAAGCCTCAACTCCAAATCCAAAGGTCATTGCTTTTCCATTAGAATCATATAGAGCTAAAGGGGACCCTTTGTTATTGCTGTTTAGTCATTTCAGTCATGCCCAGCTCTTCATGATCCCATTTGGGGTTTTCTGGGCAAAGATACTGGAATGTTTTGCCATTTCTTTCTCCAGCCTATTTTACAGATGAGAACTGAGGCAAACAGTGTTAAGTGACTTGCCCAGGGTCACAAGCTAGTAAATGTCTGAGGTCAGATTTGAACACAGTTTTTCCTAACTCCAGGTCCAGCACTCTATGCACTGTATCACCCAGCTGCCCTAAAAGGGACCTTGGAGGTCATTTTAATTCAAGTCCCTCATTTTACAGAAGTCCTGAGAGTTTAAATGACTCACCTAAGGTTAGAGGTAGTAAGTAGTAGACGTGGGTTTCAAACTCAGGTGTCTGCCTCTAAATGTACCACGCTGCCTCAGCCAAACCAAAGAGGTTTCTTTCCCAAGACCCACCAAATTTCATGTTAATAGCTCTCCCCTGTATAATCCTTTGCTTCTGACTCATGCAATTTGTGAAAGCACAAATAGATGCTGGTGGGAAGACCTGGGAGGATAATGCTGTGATTTCCTGTTTTCTATTTAAGATATCTCATGTTATTTTTCTTGTAAGAGAGGATAGGTCATAAGTCATTTTTTGACCTTGAGACTATGTTCTTAGACAAGACATTTTACTAGGCTAGTAGCTGCTTCTCCCTAAAAATCAATGAAGATTTCTCTTCATCTTTTTTAACACAAGAAAATACCTCCATCAAATGGCAAAATGCTTCAACATTAAGAATCAAACTGTGGAAAAATATTTGCATTGTAATGTGGCTAGGGCTTTTCTTCTTCATCCTCTTCATTCTCTTTTTCATTTAAGTGTGGGTAATGTTAATTTTCTTTCTATTCCAGAAAATGTCCACAATGATCTCTGGGATCCCTGTCAGTTCTAACTTTCTGTTATTCTCGAGAGGGTCATTACTGGTTGGGGAGATTAGAAGAGGCTTTCATGGGGTAGGTGGCATCTGAGTTGGGCTTTAAAAAGTGGTAGGAATTCAATAGAGGCATTCCTTGCAAAAGCATGGAGGCCATAAAGCTTGGGACACAGGCCATGGATAACCCAACTTATCTGGAGTATGGACTTTAGATTCTGGCATTAGGAATATCTATCCTGGAGAAGAGGTTCACAGTAGCTGGGTTCAAGTATTCAAAAGGCTGTCATCTGGAAGAGAGATCATACTCTCTGCTGGATCCCAAAGGGGCAAACTAGGAGCAGTATGGGTAGAGGTTGGAAGGAGATAGTTCTGGGCTGGATTCATGATGATTAGAGCTGTCCCAAACCAGAACGGACGGTCTTTGGAGGCAGTAGGTTCCTTCTCACTGGGAGCCTTCAAGCAAAGGTCAGGTAGCTATCTTGCTGATATGTTGTAGGGAGATTCCTTTTCAGTCACAGGTTGGATGAGGTGGCCTTTGAGGTCCCTTCCAGCTCGAAACAAAAACTAGCAATAATGTCTGTGCAAATGCTTGCAACACCAAGCAAGTTCATCTTTTATATCCATCTTTATGTGTAAGACTTTTGCCTTACATATAATGTCTTACACAATATAATGTCTAAGCTTGGAGCCTGGCAAAATAAGGCTAAAGGTTACCTGTCAAGTGCCCAGAATCAGCTAGGTGGCATAATAGAGTGCTGGACCTGGAGTCAGGAAGACTTGAGTTCAAATCTAGCCTCAGACACTTTCTAGCTTTGTGTCCCTGGGCATGTCATTTAACCTCTGTCTGTCTCAATTTCCACAAATGTAAAATGGGGATAATATTAGCACCTACCTTACAGGCATGTTGTGGAGCTCCAATGAGATCATAATGGTAAAGTGCTTAACACAGTGCCTCCTGGCACAAAGAAAGCACTTAATAAATGCTTATTTCCTCCTCCTCCTCCTCCCAGGATAGAGTGCAAATTTCTAGACCAATTTGAATAAATGCTGTTTCTCTAGGTCCACAGGATTTCTTCTTAAAATGAATGAAGGAATTGATCAATTCTCCTGCCCATTTCAATTCCTACATCTGGCAACAAGTTTTCCTCCAAATTCAGTATTTCTGTGATAAATAAGCATTAGAGAGAGCCCACCTACAACATTTCCTTCTCCAAATGAAAGTGACTGAAGTCATTGTCTTAAAGTTCACTGAGACCTTAAGGTGTGAGGGAGCTGCAAATCTCCGAGTCTACCACCTGTCGGATTTGGGGGTGGGAGTGGGGCTGGTGGCGCAGTTTACACTCTCGTCTGTGATCTCCTGCAGTGGCCACTGGGTGGCTCAGTGGATAGAGCACTGAACTTGGAGTCAGCTAGAACTGAGTTCGGATGTGGCCTCAAACACAGTCACAGTAGCTCTGTGACTGGGCCAGTCACAAGATTAATCTCAATGGGCCTCATGAGTAGAATTTGGATGACAATGTCATCTACCTTATAGAGTTGTAGTCAAGATTAAATGTGATAATGTATGTAAAATGTGTTACAGACCTTAAAGTTGATAGAAATGTCAAGTAGCATTATTATGATGATGATGATGATGATGATGATGATGATGATGATGATGATAGGTCCCATCTTTGAAGAGGTTGGTCAATTACTACCCACTCTTTTCAGGGGCCCTCAGGCAGTGACTGGTGGAGAAGCACGATGTCCCATTTTGGGCTCTGTGAGCATCATGACTGGTTGTGGAGTAAAGAAGGGGAAAAGGGAAGGAAGGAGAGTCTGACCCATCTCATAGGTTACCTTTGAACCTGTAGGGATTAGATTCTGCTCTTATTGGCTTTGACTATGTTTTGGAAGCATTCACAGAGTCCCAGGATATGCTGCCATTCACAGGGAATCATGAGCTCATCGTGAACAAAGGTGTGAAATTTTGTTCATGGTCTGGATTCTGAGAAGTCAGCTTTGCTGAGCCAGCATCTGGACTCCAGATGGGGGATTTCCGAAAGGACTTCCATCCCTCCCATCAGTGTAGGTTAGTGGCTGTTCAGTAACTTCTGATCTTAGAGAATTGCTTGGGGCACTGAGAGGTTGAGAGATGCGCCTGTGATCACGTTGGCTGAATGTGTCAGGCGAATGACCTGAACAAGGTTTGAATAGTGGTCTTCCTGACTTCAAGGCCAGTTCTTTACCCATCACACCATGCAACCTCTCTGATGATATCACAGGATCACAGATTTAGACTCAAGAGATCTTAGAGTTATCTTTTTGCATTTGAGGAAACTGAGGCCCAGAAAAGTTAAGTAATTTACCCTAGGGTCACACACACAACTAGTAAGTATCTGAGGTAGGATTCAAATCCAAGTCTCCCTGCCTCCCAGGCCAGCCTTCTACCCATCATGCCATGCTTTCTCTACAATGACGTCAGACAGTAAATACATGGAATTTATTAATCAGTCTATATTTATGCCTTCATTGTGAAATCACTCCGTTCAATGGTTCCAAGAACCACCATATCATCAACCTTCTCATTCTGGAACTTCCCTCTATGAAGCCAGCCCCATTTTTCCATTGGTGAGTTCCTTCTGGAGGGCCTCCATTTTGGTAATGGGCCCAAGCCAGCCTTCGTTTCCCTCCTTGTGGTACTTCTGACTCCCCGAACTTCACCATCAACTCTCTTTATCTCCCTTTTATATGTTGTTTTCTCCCATTAGAATATAAGTTCCTTGAGTGCAGGAACTGTCATTCTTTTTGCTTGTATTTGTATCTCCAGTGCTTAGCACAGTGCACATAGTCAGCTCTTAGGAAATACTTGTTGCTTTCCTGCCTGAGTCTTGGCGAGAAAGAAAGGGAGCAACAGATGATTGATACAGTGAGGAAGATAAAAGAGAAGGGGAGTTCCAGGGGTTTGAGGAGGGTGTAATAAAAATGAAATTATTCTGATCTTTGAGACCCAGTCTCAAGTGAAAAGAAGGGAGAGATCCTCCTGTTTCTTCTCTCCACTGAACCCAGCAAATTGACTCAGCTGAACCGTGCTCCCTGTTGTAGATGTCAAAGCTGGCCATTGGCTTGGTTTTGGCTGCAGCCTCCTCTCACTGCTGTGCTGTAACTGAGGAGGGTATCTCAGGTAGCCAAAGGCCAGAGAAACTGATGGCCAGATAGGGGGATTGTTTAGAGGCACATTTCTCCAATTGTTTCTGAGCCCTTTGTGAAACTCAAGATGACTCGGGAATTGAAAGATATCCCCACACTGAACAAGGGAGCAAGAAGGGGGTGATGAGTGACTCATTCTAACCACTCAGGGTGGCTTAGACCAAAGCAATCCTGTATGTATCTGCTGTTGTGGTCTTAAATCAGTTGAAGATTTGTTTTTTGTGTTTTTTTTTTCCTTCCAGGCAATGAATAATGGAAATACAACCAAACATTTCTAACATTAACCTAACTGCCTGAACAAACCTGCTTGGTCCGTTCATAAAAACAAAGGAGAACAATATCTCTGCTACTTAGATGATTTGGTCTGAGTTGTTTAGAAAGGCTCCTTTCCAATGAGAATTTCATGGCAGAGGAGAGAAATTAACAAACTCAACTCAGCAGGATTGCTGGAGAAAGGAGGATCACAGGGATTTCATATTATGATGCAATATTATCACTGTTAAAATTTAATAAACATGTTTCAAAATACAAACAAAAGCCAAGCTCGCTCTGGTGTCCCCTCCTTATTCCATCCCTTACAATACAGGGGAAAGGGCTCTTCCATAGTAGTCTATAAAAAGGCCTTTTCTTCCTCCCCATTACCCATAGTACTCCCTAATAAAGTCTGGTAGAATTTCTTTCTGCCTTTCCATCAGGAGCTTTGTGTGACATCAGAAATGGAAAAGTACCTAGCTACTGGAAATACCCCAAAGAAATAAGAACTAGCTACACACTAGTTGACATGTAGCACAAAACATCTAGAGCCTATTAGTGTCACTGGCATTGACGGTTTTTGAGTAATGTCCTCCTTGAAATTAATGCGATCTCAAATTCAAGGGGATTCTATGAAAACATCCAGGAAAGGGCTGATGTTTCAGCATGGCTGACTCCTGATGCTTGGATCCATGAGAAAGAACAGGAGCTCAGTGAATCAACTCAAGGAGTCATAGTCCAAATACATCTTACATGCTGGCCGCATTTGCAGAAGTCTCACCACCACCAAGCCACACACCCTGAAATGAGAAGATAAGAACAGTAGGTCAGAGGACAAAGAAGCAAATCACAGTCCAGAACCTTCTGGAAGATGAGTTGCCTCCTTATAAATGGATTGGCCGTAGCCCAGGAGGAGATTAACAACCAAGGACATGCAGGTCAGGATAGAAGTTGATGGAGTAGAACTCTAGCCAGCACAGCTACGTGGGCTGATAGTCAGCTGGTGTTGGGGACCTTGCCTGGTGGAGAGCAGGTGATGTAAGGCAGCCATGCTCAAGGTGGGCAGAGCGGGCCCCTTGGTCACGGCCTCCTCCTCGTGCTGACGGGCTCACTGTAGTACTTTGGGAGCCTAGTTGCTTGCCTAAATATAAATTTATGTAAATGAAATCACAAGGAGCTATTAGCAATGAAATAAATGAAAGAGCTCAGCTTAATTAAGGGTGTAGGACACCAGGACTTCTCCAGTGAAACACAAAAAATCTTGGGGGGCCGGTTGGGGTTACAAAGGTCATCCAATTTGTTAGACTAGAGATATGCCCTCCACTGGTTTCATTGAGTAACTTTGAAGGAAAAAAAAAAACTAATAAAAATGTTTGTTCTCCACATGAAATCTTCTTTATCCTTTTTAAATACCTTAGACCTGGAGAAGTCCCCCTAAAAAACTATCAGTCCTCTAGGTAACCAGCATTCAGATGCGTAATGAGTACATTTCCAGTGTTCTGTGTGGCTGCATTCTAATAGGTGTTCGTTGGCAGTGATTTGCTATATCCAGCAATAATATGTCATTAATAGGTTTTGTTTATGAATTCATAGGATCATAGATTTCGAGTTTGTGGGGACCTTGGAGGCCTTTGATTCCAACTCCCTTATTTCACAGATGAGGAAAAGGAAGCCGAGGGGTCAAGGGATCTTGCCTGGGGTCACACAACCCGTAAGTGTCTAAGGCAGGGTTTGAACCCTTGTCTTCTTGACTCCAAGCCCAGTATCCATGGCACCACTAATTTATTCCATTTTTTTTTTTAAATCAAAGACTCTCTTTAAAAGATGTGTCTTTCTGTCTTTGGCTGGGTCTTCTTTATATCCCTCTACTTGAAAAAATCCGGTATTTGGAGTCAGATGATATAGAATCGAGTTCCGGCCACCGACACTTGCGTAAGGCAGCCTTGTACCAGCTCTCCAGGCTTCATTCCTCATTTGGAAAATGAAGATCTTAGATTAGATTATTTCTCAAGTCCCTTCCTGTTCTAGATGTATGACCTGATTATCCTCATGCACTGAACTTGGAGCAGTATGACTGGGTTATTGTCCGGAAATTCCTCTGGTTTCTCCGACCTAGTCTTCCTCTTTCCAACAGGCTGTCTGTTCCCTAGCAGTTTTCTCTCTCCCTTTCTCCCCTGCCCTTTTCTGGAACCCTCCTCAGGAAGAAACTTCCATTCTAGGATAGAAGCTTCCAGTTCCTCAGCTGCTTGGTGTCTCCCTGTCTGTGACCTCAAGGGTGGAAAACCAATCAGGCCCACCTGACTAGGTCTCTTCTCCTCCAGCTTAAGAAATAAACAGCTCCAACCCCAAAAATTCTCTTACCCAGACTCACCGTGACCCAGGACCTGGTCTGCTTGAATTTACCTGAAACATGGACCAGAGTCCCAAGAAGAGCTTTGTTATAACCGTGCACCAAGACGTGGGAGCATTCAGGACCACCAGACCATTCTGGATCCTCTCTTCTTGTCATAGCCCAAAGACCGTTGTGCACAAGGCTCCCAGGCATCTTCCCTGGTATCACCTCTTTTTTCCCCCTTCCCAATCCTGCTTTATAGGGGTCAGTCCCAGCCCCAGGAAAAGGTGGTGTTTTTTTTCAATAGAAGCTAAGATTTTAGCTGGGACTTGAAGGAAGCCAGGAGAGGGAGATGAGGAGAGAGAATTGCAGGCATAGGAACACCCAGAGAATCAGAAGATAGAAGGTCTTATGCTTGGATTGTCCCTATCTCTCCTGGGTTTCTCAAGTTGAGTCATGTGACATTCCCCTAAGCACACAAATAAAAGGCCTTGCTGACTTTCATCACTGACTCATCTAATTCTTCTGGGAAGAGGTTTTTAGTCTCAGCATCAGATGCTGACTGACGGCAGGACAGTTCTTTGCGGTCAGCCTCAGTTTCCCCCTATGTAAAATGGAATGATTGCATTTGAGCCAACTCCCTCACAGGGTTGTTGTGAGTAAAGTGCTTCCTAAGCCACAGGAGTTGGAGGAAATGAACAATATCCAAAAGAACAATGGGAAATTATAAATGATCATAATTTTTTTAAAAAAATGCTCCAACTCATTGATAAGAAATGATCATTGAAAATGAAATTGATAAGATGAGAAAACACATCTGAGGCAGCCTCACTCCATTCAAATTAGCAAAGATGACAATAGATGAGACAATGTTGGAGAGACTGTGGAAAGATAGGCACACTGATACACTCTTGGTAGAACTGCAAAGTGTTCCAACGATTCTAGATATCAATTTGGAATGATACAAGAAATGTGGTTTTGTTCTTTGACTCAGAGATCATTGCTCAGAGAGCAAATTTGCCAAGAAGTAAAAGGTAAGAATAGGGACCAGACCTCTAATTTCACTGTTAGAGGGAGATCCCAGGTGAGGAAATCCCCTCTATGCATGCAGATCAATGCTTTCTATGAAACTTAAGAGTCTTGTAAAGTTGCCTTAAAGACTGAGTGATTTAGTGACTTGGTTGTACATGTCAGAGGCAGGAAAAAACTTGGACCTAGGTCTATCTGGCTTGGAGGCATGCTCCCTAACCATGACACTACACTGAATATAACGGAATATTATTAAGTAAAACTCATAACTAAAGACTAAAGCCATTCAGCTGGGGTTCCATCCCTGTGAAGGTAGGATCTAATTTCCCCCTAAGATGGGCAGGCATAAGGTGAGTGTGAGGAGGGGGAGGGTACAAAGTAGAGGAGCAGAGGTGGAGGAGGTTGAAGAAACCCAATCTATCAAACCCATTTCCTTTAGGAACTTCACCCTCTCTGTTGCATATCCTCATTGGGGAGCTGGCTACAATGGGAATTCAAATTTATGATACCAGTTGCAAATAACCCCCCATCTCAGCCTCCTAAAAAGGGACACAGAGCAATTGGGTCTAACCAATTTAACTGACTTGATAAAAGTATCTCGGAGAGCTCTCCTAGGCTATGGAACTCAGCTGCTGCTAGTGGCTCAACAAAGGCTCCGTTAGACCACGCCCTTGTGAGCCATCACTCCTGGGACTTGTCAATCCCACAATCACTGAACTCCTTGGTGAAAAAGTTCCACCCACTGCCTGCTCCCAGCCCTCCTGGAAGGAGGAATGGGCTAAGCCAGGAGTTTTCTTACTACTAGTAGGAGATCCCCAACCTATACCCCACTTCTGCTCTAATTCTTCTGTCTCATGATTCCATTCATGGGTCAGAGACAGTAGGGTGGGTTCCTTCCTGGGGCCTGTCAATTCCCACTCCAATTAGGAGAGACCCCTCACTTGCACAGCCAATAATTCCATTAGTTGCTACTCAGTTTTTGTGGCAATCCTTGAAAGCCCAGTGCTTGGTCTTTACCTGCTGAATGTGCTGGCCCTGTTTACTTACAGTCATGCCACCAATCCAATTTATTCAGTGATCCGGTGCAACCAAAGAATACTGGACTTGGAGCTTTTTTTCCTCTCTTGCATAGCCTGTTCCAGCACCTACTGAGCTCATCTCACTATCGAAGTCTGTTCCCTCTCCCAAAGAAGGGCTTTTTTCATTGACAGCCATGCACTGTTCCTCCATTTGATCATCCAACCCTCCACTATATTTGCAGGGCCCTTCTCCCAATTCAACCATGAAGCCATTTTATCTTATCCCAACCTGCCATAACTATGGCCAAATGTTGGCAGCATGCATCTCACGACAGCACTCTTTTAATTTAGGTTTAGTTCATTGTTGGGAGGAAATAAGGCACTTGCAAGTCGTTGAATAATTAACGAAAGGGGGCTCACTTTACCCTAATACAACAAGAATAAGTAACAGTTACAGAAGCACTTCGCTTCTCTGGTGGATATGCATCTGGTCATCAGGGCAGGATATGGTGCTTTGAGTACTCTTCAGAAATCCACCAAGTCATCGGGACCCGACTCCCTGTGGCTGGGCTTTGTAATGCCTTTAGGTGACCAAGGCCAATAAGACCCCACCCCCCCATCCCACAGCGCAATAAAGTTAATCCCTAAAGATTAGGGAAGGAGAATAGGCCTGGACTTTCCCATGTTGTGGATGGGGGAAAAAAGAAGGGTCAGGAAAATACTGGCAAATATTAATATTATCACACTCCTACTCAAAAAGTCAAATTTCAAATTGACAATCCTTTTATTTTTAACAATACCTCCATTTCCAGATGTTTATACGATTTCTGATTTCTTATTTTCTCAGCTTTACCCTCATTAGTCCTAAAAACATTTATATGCAAATTAGTTGATGTATTCTATCACATCTTAGTTCCAACATTTCCAACAAAGTGGTGTGTCTCTTTGGTGCCCTTGAAAGTGTGTTTCTTTACAATCATATTTTTCTACTTTCTAGTTTCTGACTCTTTATAACATTAAACTGTTTCCATACAAGTGAGTCATCACCCCACATTGCTAACAAGTTCAAAGTCCGCACTTCTATACTGCCAATCATTTCCTCTTCAAAACTGTCCAGAATCCCATCTGAAAGTCATGTTTCTTCACACACAAACTTAGCAGTGTATATTAAAATAAGTTCTTTTTCTATTCACATTAGTTATCAAAATGTATATCTATAACGGAGGCAATATCCCACATCATTTGACAATCCAGACTCTTTCCTGAGCTTCAATCCCACATTACCAACTGCCTATTAGATGTTTTAAATGGGATGTCCTGTAGGCATCACACTCAACATGCCCAAAGTACAACTCATTATCTTTTACCCAAAACCCTTCCCTCTTCCAGACTTCCCTATTACTGTCAGGATGCCAGAATCTTCCCAGTCACCCAGGTTTGAAATCTCAGAGTTATCTTCAACTCCTCACTCTTCTTCACCCCCCATAGTGAATTCATTGCCATGTCTTGATCTTGCATCCACAACATCTCTCACACCCGTCCCCTTCTCTCTACTCACATAGCCACCATCCTACTTCAGGCCCTCATTAGCTCTTGCCTGGAACATGACAATAACCTCTTAATTGGTTTCTCTGCCTGAAGTTTCTACTAGCGCTAGTCCAATCTCCATTTAACTGCCATGGTGATTTCCCTAAAGCTCAGGCCTGACCACTAAATTCCCCTACTCAAAAAATTCCCATGGCAACTCTAGTTTGCTCTAGGATCAAATACAAATTCCTGTTTGACATCGAAAGCCTTTCACAACTTGGTCTCAACCAACCTTTCCAGGCTTATTATATACTATGCCTCTTCAGATACTCAACAGTTCCATCAAACTGCCCCTCTAACTCTTCCTTACATAAGGTACTCCATCTCCTTTCTCACTGCCTTGCACAGGGTTGGAGAGAGAAAGAGAGAGAGCCTAAGACCTTTCAAAGTATTAAAAAATGGAGGTGGAGCCAAGATGGTGGAATACAGGCAGCAACCTAGCTGAACTCTCCTAACATTCCCCTCTAAGCAACTTTAAAATAACATCTCAATGGCAAAGAAATGGAAATTAAGAGGATGCCCATCAATTGGGGAATGGCTGAACAAGTTGTGGTATATGAATGTAATGGAATACTAATGTGCTATAAGAAATGATGAGCAGACTGACTTCAGAAAAACCTGGAAAGACTTGTATGGTCTGATGCTGAGTGAAGTGAGCAGAACCAGGAGAACATTGTATACAGTAACAGCCATGTTGTTCGATGACTAATATTGATAGACTTTACCCTTCTCAGCAATACAAGGATCTAAGACATCTCCAAAGGCCTCATGATGGAAAATGCTATCCACGTCCAAAGAAAGAACTATGGAATTTGAATGTAGATTGATGCATACTATTTGCTATTTTTTTGTCTCTTCTGTTGAGTTTTGTTTCCTCTTTCTGGTGGTTCCTCCTATTGGTTCTAATTCTTACTTACAACATCACTAATGTGAAAATATGTTTAATAGGAATGTAAATATATAGCCTATATCAGATTGTGTGCCGTCTTGGGGAGGGAGGGGGGAAGAGAGGGGGAGAAAAATTTAAAACTCAAAAGCTTATGGAAGTGATTGCTGATAATTCAAAGAGTAACAGAGTGAACAAAAGGTCAGAGGGAGACATTTTTCCAGACTAAAACAACTTAGAGAGTCAGCAGGAACTAGCCTGGAGCACAATAAGAGCACTAGCAGTGGTCCTTGGAGACAGCAGTGACAGCAGCAGCAGCAGCTTCAGGAGATCTCAGCCCAGAGAAGGTAAGTGGGTCAGAAAACTGGTCAGAAAGAGATTATAGGGGACCCTTTGCTAGTATTGGATGTGGCTGGTGCTGATTGGCAACTCTATTGTCCATACACAGTTCTGGGTCATAGTTCCAGGGCCAAGACCAGCACTAGTACTTGTGGCTGCAGGGGAACAGTGCCTTTCCTGGGTAAAGACCAGAACACAGACCAGGACAGCAGTGACCATACCTCTCCCCAGATCATACCATCTTGGAAGCACTAAAAACTTGCAGACCCCCAGAATTAGCTCTGAAAACAGCAGCATGAAAAAGCTTGTGATATTAAGAAATGATGAAGGGCGTGGTTTTTTTGGGGGGGGGGAACATAACAAGACCTATATAAAATGATGCAAAGTGAAGTGAGAAGACCTGGGAGATTATTGTACATACAACAGCAATGTTGCAATGATGGTCAACTGTGAAAGAGTTGGCTACTCTGATCAGTACAGTCATCTGAGACAATTCCAAATGACTCATGATACAGTCCACCTCCGCAGAGAGAGCTGATAAACTCAGAGGGTAAATTGGAGTATAATTTTCTCATTTTATTCTTTTTTTGCCTTTTTTTTACAATATGGCTAATATGAAAATCTATTTTGCATGATCTCACATCCATAATTAATTAATATCATTTTGTTTGCCTTTTCAGTGGGTGGGGAAGGGCTGACGAAGGAGGCAAAGAATTTGGAACTCAAAATTTAAAAAGAAAAGAATGTTAAAAATAAATAAATGTTTTTCCCCAAGAAACAAAGTATTAAAAAAAATTACTGGATTTTGGAGTCAGAAAACCTAGGGTTGAGTCCTGGCTCTCTTTGCTAGCTGTGCTACCTTAGACAAATCATTTCCCATTTATGGGTCTCGGTATCCTCATCTGAAAATGAAAGAGTTGGACAACATGATCTCTTGGATTTCTTCCAGCTGTGGAAGAAACAAACTTTACTCTGCGTTTTTATTTTAAGTCATTTGGATCATTTTGATGGTTCCTACAAGTAATTACTGGGAGAACTGTAGGTCTGACAGACTTTCTGGTTTTTTCCTTTCAGTCCAGCAGCTCATATTACAAGCAATTTCCAAAAGGACATAGAACATATAATGAAGTCGAGAAATCAAAGGCAGGCTGTACCACAAATTTTTACAAAATACAAGAAAAACAACATTCTATTCAAGAAGACATATGAACAGGGCACACAGTTCTCAGATATTGCTTGTCACAGTGAGAAAAAGGATGCTGCAGCTAGATAACATTAGGAAAGGCTTGGTTAGTGGTGGTGGTTTTCCAGGGGGCCTGGCACATACTTCTTCAAATTATATCCTTATAATAGTAACCTTTACCCTCAATAATTTAATTCGGGGTTCTGAGTCTTTAGGCTTGCTGTTGAGCCGGTTGTTAAAATTTCAGTGTGAACAGAGCTGGTTGTTAAATTTTCAATGTGAGCATTTATACCTCACACATAGTCAAATGCTACAAATCAGGATTTGATTCATTGTTTTGTTGATTGTCTAGACTTAAGAAAGTGATGGGGAAAATGTTAATAATGTAGATTACATTTAAAAGTGTGTTGTATAGATAGATTCCCTCCCCACCCCCCCAACTCCCAGCCAGTTGTTAAATATTTATCAACATAATCCTATAAGTAATGTCTAACATTCGGAGGTTTTACACAGAGGTGACCAATGTTATGTCTATGCAAAATGACTTAAACTGGTGGGGTGGGAGTGGGGTAGAATAAAGACAAAGTGGGAGAGAGCGGAAAGACATATAAAATGTTGTTGCTTTTTAAATGCTGTTCTTTTTAGCTGTGTTGGCCCCCACATCACCACTGTTGGATCTTGTAAACAGGGAATATGGTGCAATGGTCTACCCTGATGGTCTAATAACCAAAAATAAAATCTGTGTCCCTCGCTTAAATCGGAGGTGCTGAGGGTCTGGAGGGCTTTCTTTACATCACATGTCTGAGTCTCCCTTTCTCCATTTTGTTTTAAAATGTAGTAACCCAAGCCCAGCCGAAGCTCTCCAGTTACTGGATCTGCATTGTCACTAGATTGCCGGGGCGCGAATTACATCTCTATCTCTTCCAATTTTGATGAAAAGCTATAAATGAGGAAGGGGCAGGTTTTCAGGCTTGGGTGAGGCATGTTTACAGATTAGAAAAGGATTAGACCTGGTTCAGAGGCGCCCAGAGAGGGATTTCTAGAGTGAAGCCTTACTAATTCATGGAAACAATGATCCTTCCAAGACAGCCTAGGTTGAAGTTTACCCCTGAGCTATGTCTAAGAATTAAAGGTTTGTTCAGGGCATTATCGGCTTAAGTGAGATAAAAAAGGAATGTAGCTGCTCTGGCAGAGAATAAACTTGGGAGCACACTCCTAACAATTGATGGGAGAGTCCCCAAAGATGTATAGGTGCAGCCTTACTCTGGTATGGTGTAGGGGAGGGAAGAGAGGGGAAAGGTGTAAGAGCCTAACCCTAGAGCCGGAAGATACAGATGAGGAAACTGAGGCCCAGAGAAATTACTTGACTCTTCTAAGGTCACTAACAGAATGTGAACCTAGATCCTCTGTCTCTGAATAATAGATTTGCTTTGTATAGGAAGCTTCTGGATGAGAAAACTCCCTTTACCAATGTGGTTCAACATCTCTGTCTAAGACATTGAGATATAATAATAATAATAATAATAACAACAACAACAACAACAACAACTTAATAGCACTTGAAGGTCCACAAATAACTTTACAAGTATATCACTTTTTCCATGAGTTGCCCTGGGTCATCCAGTCATTATATGTCAGAGGTGACTTGGATGCAGTTTAAAGGTTCAGGGGTCCTGGGACTCCAAAATCACAACACTCGGGTCCTGCCTGAAAGAATTTGACCCAAGCCTTCTTTCAGCCAAGGCAAGGTTTATTAGAACATCTGCCATATTAGGCAGACTCTTAAAGAGTCTGAACATTAGTAAGCTATTGGCTAGATTATAAGAATCCCAGCAGTGGCTAGATTTTAGGAATCTGAGGAATGGCTAGATTTTAGGAATCTGAGCAGTGGCTAGATTACAAGAATCTGAGCGGTGGCTAGATTTTAAGAATCCCAGCATCTTAATGGAGACAAGATGGATCTTATATACGGAAAGCCTGTGGGAGGGATCCAGGAGTGGCCAAGTAGTTTGGAGTAACTGGAGGAGGGGTCTAAGGAAGATCTGAATGGGAGTGGCCAGTAAGCTGGGGTGAACAGGACTCCTGGGACCTGGACAATGGAGCCTAGCTAGGATTAAGTGTGGGAAATGGCCAGGGGCAATAGAGAGGGCCAGGCAAGGTTAAGGGTAACAGAACTGCCACAATGAAAGGCCAGTTGATGGGATTATAGCCTCAAGTGAACGCCAGAGATTTGGCCTCATGGGAAAGCCCAGGGCTTTTCCTTTCTGGGGCCCAGATCCCAACCTCATCAACTTGAACCCAAATCTTCCTGACTCCCAGGCCTCTTCATAACCCCACATTGACTTTTCCCCAAATAGTAGCTAAAATGTATATAGCTCAAGGTTTCCAAAGTTTCTTATTTGATTCTTATATCAATTTTGGGAAGTAGATGCTATCATTATCCACATTTTACAGATAAGGAAACTGAGGCTGAGAGAGAATAAGTGATATGCCCAGGGTCACACAGCTATTAAGTATCTGAGGTAGGATTTGAACTCAGGTCTTCTTGCCTCCAAGTCCAAGGCTCTATTACACTGCACAGTCTCCACTCTGCTATACTGGGGGCCATGTGAGAGCACAGGATCATAGATTTCAAGTTGGAAGGAACCTCAGAATTCACTTAGTCCAGCCATCTTATTTTACAAATGGGGAAACAGAGGCCCATAGAAGTTCAGAGATTTACTCAAGGTCAGTCAATCAACTAGCATTAAGTACCTACTATGTGCCACGTGCAAGGGCTACAAAGAAAATCTAATGGGGAGACAACATATAGCAGCTGTGTACAAAGAAGACATATGCAGGATACAGTGTACGTGAGGCTCAGAGGGAAAGAAGATTAAGGAGGACTAGGAAAGGCTTCTTGCAGAAGATGGGACTTAGCTGAGAAGTCAGGAGGTGAAGACGAGGAAGGAAAGAATTCCACATGGGGGGACAACCAATGAAAATACACATTCTCCAGAGGTGGGCTATCTTATGCAAGGAATAGGAAGGAAGCCTGAGTCACTCAATTGCAGAGTACTATTGGGAAATGAGAGGTAAGAAGACTGGAAAGGTGGGAGGAGCCTGGGTTATGAAGGACTTTGAATGCCAAACAAAACATTGTGCATTGGATCCTGGAGACAATAGGGAGCCACCGAAGTTTATTGAGTGGGGTGATAACGGTCAGATTTGAGATTTAGGAAGATCAATTTGACAACTGAGTGGGCCTGAGAGGATGGTATCACCCTCCACAGTAAAAGGGAAGGTAAAAATAGGGGATGGTTTAGAAGGAAAGATCCTGAGCTCCATTTTGGAAAAGTTGGGTTTCAGATCTCTACTGGACATCCAGTTTTAGAGGTCTGAAAGGCAGCTGCGAGATCGGGGCAGGAAAGATAGATTTGAGAATCATCAGCATGGAGATGGTCATTGAGATCATGACAGCTGAAGAGACCATATTCATTCACATAGTAAGTAGCGGAGCCAAGATTCTAAATTAAGCTCTGTCCTCTGGATTCAAGGTTCTTTCCACAGAAGAGTCTGTTCATACTGCCTCAGTCTCAGCTCTCTGAGTTATCTCTTCATTTTAAGAGAGATAATAACTCCCGTGATGCTACCTAAGAACAATAATAATAACTAGTACTTATACAGGGTGTCCCACAAGTCTTAGTGCTGTTTTTAAGCTTTAATACCAGTTTTGGGATAGCCTGAATAGCACTCAAAGGTTTGCAAAGAGTTTTACAAAGATGATATCACTTATACAGTGGCGTGTTGGATGGTGCTTATGTATAGGTTTAGGGGAAGTATCATAAAAGAATTTCTGACTTAACTTAGTTGGAAGTGAATTTCGGGAAGAACATAGCTGACTGTATTTTGTTCTGTAGTCACCATTTTGCTATGTATGACCCCTGCATGAACCTCAGGACCAATCCCAACAGGCGGGTCTCTTTGGGGTATTTCTTTGCTCCACTGATTGTATTGCAGCAAGGGCTGTCCCCAACAGGTCGTGTGGGGGTATCGTTGTGTGGCCTGAAGGGAGGTAGAATAGATATCTGTACCCTTTTCGCCCCCCATCCTTCCTCAAGGGAGACTTTCATTCTTGCCAGGCGGGTAAAGCAAGTGATTGGGGCCAGAACCTTGAACACAGCTCTTCTCTGACAGAGGGGCACCAAGCTGAGCGTATATCTATCCGCTCCCTTAGTGTTAATCAGGGGATGTGATTTTTCAGGCTCTCACTAAAATTCTGATCGCTAGTCATTATTGGGGGGAAGCAGGGCCCCAAGCTTTATATTCAAGGCTTGCTTTCCTTCCCTACCAAATACCAGTTCCACAACAAATGAACGTCAACAGTTAGCAAAGAAACCCATTTATCCAAGTTGGTAGCAAAACAGAAATCAGAGTAAGTATACAGAGGAGAATATATGCCAGAGAATACAGAGTGAAGGGGCTCTCTCATAGGGAATGAGGTCATTCAACTCAACAGAGAGAGAGACAGGGATAGAGAGAGAGAGAGAGAAAGAGAAGACAGAAAACAGAGAGGGGGGAGAGAGACAGAGAGAGAGAGACAGGGGGGGGGAAGAGAGAGGGAGAAAGAGAGAGAGTTCTAGATCTTACCCAATGGGAAATTCCTGAAAGTCTCTAGTGTAGCAAGCTGGGGATCGGGACACAATGGAGTCTGCTGACTTCTCCCATGTCTTCCCAGAGTGTTTTCCTTCAGCTACCTGAAGTGGGGTTGGCCTTTTCCATTTTCTCTCTCAACACAGGAAGTCAGAGGTGCCTGAAGTGGCTGCAGAACCCAAAGACACTCAAGGGCCTGAAGGAGCACCATGGAACTGGAAGGCTCTCTTTCCTCTGGCTCTTATCAAGAGCAGAACACTGATCTCCACTGTGAGGAAAGGGTCCCATACTCATGGGCTTTGGACTCAGGTTACAATACAAAAGTAAAATAAAAAGACTTCATCGCTAAAAAGGGAGAATTTCCTTTTCTGTAAAGTGCCCTTCCTTTATCTAGCCTGTCAGATAATTCTGATTTAGTGAAACTAGCTAGACTTGTTGTTGGAATGTATCTCCCACGGTTAATGATAGCCATTCTCCTAAAAAAGCACATTTTTTCTCTTTGTAGAACCAGCTGCACTAAAATGAGCAGCTACCTTTCAGGGGGGCTTCTTCTCATGTAATATATGAATACTATTTGCTGGATTGTGAATGCCATACATTCCCATCAGCTGCTATTGGAGTGTGTCACACTGAGCTCAGTAAATTCTGTCCTCTGAGTCATGCTGGCTTATTGGTGATAGCTTATTGATGAATCAGTGTCTAAATTCATGCAACAGAGGACGTAGATTAAAGCATTTCAAGGTGAGAATGCATGGACAGGTTGTGATCTGCCCCACTGGTGGGAGTGTGCACACCCACAAAGTGTGAGTACTCTGTGACCCTCACAAGGTTGTTGGGACAGTCAGATGACTTAGCCTACGACACCTAAAAGCCCTATGTAAAGGTCAGCTATTATATCACTGCTATTGAGGAAGCATTTATGGATTTGGACCCAGCAACACTCAATTAGCTTAGTTCTAATTATAGTCTGTCCTTGAAGGTAACAAGATTGCATTTCTTTAAAAGAAAAAAAACAACCCTTAGTTTCATACGGGGTAATAGGTATGGTCCAGAATCTAGAGTAAGAAAACCTTGACTCTATTCTGGAAATATCCAAGGATTCTTTGCTAGGTAGCACTGCCAGTCATAGTTCTGAACATGCAGAAGTCTTTTAAGAACCAGTCTTTATTGTGTATGCTCAAAGCACAGGCTCTGGGTTCTAAAAATAGCCACCGAGCAGAAGACAAAGTTTTTCCCAAGGCATATATAGTTTCCAGTTACATCAGAGGAGAAAAATACAATTTTTGGATTTATAGCTACCAGAAAGAGATAGGAATTTACAATTGCAAAAAGGAGGAAGAGTAAAGATTTCTTTTTCACAGAGACACTTCAAAGATTTACATTTCAAAGACACACTTGTAAAATGTATAGTAGACTAATTGAGAAGAAGGAGGTTGACAGGTCCAAAGATAACTGAAGAAGAAAAACCGCTTCAGGTCAAGTTGGAAAATTAATCAATAAATACAGAGAGGAGTTATCTGGGATTGACAGCAACCTTGCGGCTATTGTAAAAACCAAGCCGGAATTCTTTAAGGCTCGATCAGTTCTTTATCTGGGTTAAAATACTTGAAAAGTTTCAGCTAATTAGCACATCATAAGGAATTCACTTGCATGTTTTGGTTTCACCTCCCCAAAAAGGCATGAAGACAACTAGGTGGCTCGGTGGATAGAGCACTGGGCTTGGAATCAGGAAGACCTGAGTTCAAATCTAGCCTCAGACACTTACTAGCTGTGTGACCCTGGGCAAGTCACTTCACCCTGTTTACCTCAGTTTCCTCATCTGTAAAATGAGCTGGAGAAGGAAATGGCAAACTGCTCCAGCATCCCTGCCAAGAAAACCCCAAATGGGGTCACAAAGAGTTGGATGCAACTGAAAAAAAGACTGAACAAAACTGTTTGCTAGCTGTAGGACCAACAAAAAAAAAAAAAAAGGAAATTACAAATTACAACTACCTGTAGGACCTTGGGCTTACCTTCTCTGGCCCTATTTCCCCCTGTGTAAAAAGAAGGGTTTGGACTATTAGTTCTGTAAAGCCCCTTCTACTTGTAGATCAGTGATTCTCTTTATTACTTTCCCTTTTGGTGAGATCTCTCAACAGATGATTCTCCCCTGCTTGCTAACTGGTAGAATTGTCTTTAAAATTATGGTTTCATATGTACTGCTTTATCATGAGCTTTTCCACAAAAACTATCCATGAATTTTTTTTTTAAAGGTACTCCCCTACTCAATAAAGTTCAATGGCTCCCTATTGCCTCTAGGATTGAATCTAAACTCCCTTTTGGCTTTTAAAATCCCTCACCACCTGCCCTTCACCTCTCCTTCCTGAAGAGGTTTACCTTTGCCCCTTTTCCCTTTTGCCCCTTTTCAAAAGGAATTTGGCTCCTTTGTTTACAATTCCTAGAAAAACCTTAAAACTTTTAGATTCTCTCTTTGAAATCTTATTCAAATGCGCTTTCCTTCCTGGCCCCAAAAAGAACCTGGCTTCAGTTTGTCTAAGGGTCCCAGGAAAACCTTAAAGTTTTAGAAACTGCCTTATTTCCCTTTGAAAGCAAACTTCCC
>NW_020954678.1:822491-822726 GCF_900497805.2 Vombatus ursinus
CCTTTCCTGTTCCCTTCATTACCTATTCTCATTGTGTGTTCAAATCTCTTAGACATTCCAAACGGAAATTCTCACCTGGGCCCTTTTCTTTATCACCTCCCCCTTCAACTGGCCTCTCATTCCATTGTTTTGCCTTCCTGGCCAGATCCCACCCTTAATCCTAGCTAGGGCCAAGAGGTCCAGGACCCAGGAGTTCTGTTCACCCCAGCTTGCTAGCCACTCCCATCCAGATCTC
>NW_020954678.1:822784-827561 GCF_900497805.2 Vombatus ursinus
CTAGGCCCTGCCCTCCCTCACCCCAAACTCCTTGGCCACTTCCTAGATCCCTCCCACAATCTTTCTGTACTTAAAATTCATTTTAGCCCCAATTCTGAAGCTGAGAACCTCTCACGCCCAGAGGCTGGGATTCTCAAGCCACCTCATAGGGGTGTGATCTGGCCTATATGCTTTGTCTTTAATAAACTTTTTCTCTGGCTGGAAGAAGATCTGGGTTGAATTCTTTCAGGCAAATTCGGCGCCGTGATCTGGGCTTTTTTTTCCCAGCGCCCCAAAACCTCCAGTGATCTTGGGGTGCCTCTGTGCATCTAGGAGCACCCCATACCCCCCCACCTCTTCATTCTCACACCCTATAGTCCAGGCA
Organism: Vombatus ursinus; assembly: GCF_900497805.2. Lineage (NCBI taxonomy): Eukaryota > Metazoa > Chordata > Mammalia > Diprotodontia > Vombatidae > Vombatus > Vombatus ursinus. The sequence goes on from NW_020954678.1 coordinate 823,149, forward strand.
ATCCAGCCTTTTTGCTTTTCCTCCCACACAGCAGGAAGTCTCTCTCTCTCTCTCTCTCTCTCTCTCTCTCTCTTTTTTTTTTTTTTTGATTAGGCAATGGGGTTAAGTGACTTGCTTAGAGTCACACAGCTAGTAAGTGTTATATGTCTAAGGCCAGATTAGAACTCAGGTCCTCCTGACTCCAAGGCCCTATCCACTGTGCCACCTAGCTGCCCCAGGCAGGAAGTCTCGTGTCTCCATGCTTTTGCACTGAGCTTTCCCCCTTGCCAGGAATGTACTTCCTCCTCATCTTGACCCTCTAGAATTCTTTTAAGATTCATTTCTTTTAAGACTCAGCTCCAGCACTGCTTTATACACAAAACCTTTCCTGATCCCCCAATTGTTAGCGCCGTCTTGTGATAAATGACCTCAAATTTATTTATGCTTCTATTTTATACATATTGCCAAGAGACTCATTACCTTGAGACCGTAGAGATTTCATTTTTGTCTTTGAGTCCCCAGCACTTCTGCCCAACACCTCCCACAGATTTCGGGCTTAATTCTTGCTCATTGATTGGTTGATCTTTAAGATGACGTGAAATTCCTACCTATCCCACTCTCACTCCCCCCAGGCAAGTTAGGCTGTTGGGTTTTTCTTCCTTAAATGGTATTTAAACCATCCTTGAGAGCTGATTGGCTCAGGGGACTAAAGGCACAGACTATGGGCATTATTTCCTAGTAGCCTGAGTACAAGAGTCATACTTCTGTCCTAAGCTCCGGGAATGCAAAGACTAGCCAGCTAGATGGTCCCTGCCCACAAGGGGCTTCCCTTCTAATGGAGAAGACTACATGTTTATGGGAATGTTGGCCAAGTATGAATGTCCTCCAGGTGTGTGATAGTATTGAACCACAGAAGACCACTCAGGCAGAGAGCTTTACTCAACTTTGCATCCCTGCATGAACCTTAGCACCAACAGCTGGACCTCTTCAGCACCTTCTCCCTTAATCACTATCAGCTCGGGGTGCTTGTTATCAATACACATCCTTCTTGAATATTCTTCTGCTATTGTTGTTGTTGTTGAGTCATTTCAGTCATGTCTGACCCTTCCTGACCCCATTTGTGGTTTTCTTGGTAAAGATACTGCAGTGGTTTGCCATTTCTTTCCTCTGCTCATTTTACAGATGAGGAAACTGAGGCAAACAAGATTAAGTGACTTGTCTGCTATGGTTAAGTAAATTTCCTATTGTTAACTGTTGCACGACCCACCTACCGGTGTTTTATTTCATTTCAACGTTAAACATAAATTTCCAGGAGAATGGCCTGACTAAGCCCAGCCCAGAACAGAAGGGTTGATAGGAAGACAGGATCTCCAAAGTCTAGTTCCAAATCCTAGGATCTGCTATCATTAACAAATGTAACGTTTTGTGGAGTCTCCACACTGTAGGTCCCCATATGTGAGAAAGTAGTAAATGTGCTTTGATTCTCATCCTCTACTTCCTTCATATTAACGAATTCCAAAAGTTGAAAAGCCCTTATTTGCAATGAGGAGAATAGGAAGAAAAACTCATTTATATTCAGTCCTTCAAGGGTCTGTGATTCTTTGGTTCACCAACATGAAGCCCAACTCAACCACAACTAATTAAATGGTCTTCATTCATTCATTAGTTGCTGGACCAAACTTTTTTATTTTTTTTTAAACCAGCCTGCCTGTAGGCAAGCTAGAGAGGAATCATTCTGAGTTTAGGCTGGTCCTCGGATAAATGATACATAGTGTGTGGTAGGACTCACCCTCAGAGCTTTTCCAACTTGGTAGACCCTGCCAAAGCTTGGGCATCACTGACATGGTCTTCAAGAACTCAGGTCATGGGACCCCCAGGATGAGGCATCAAAAGAGTATTTGAATAGAGGGGCTTATATTCATCTAATTCTTTAATGTTTACAAAGGGCTTTCTTCACAACAATCCCAGGAAGGAAGTAGTACAAGGACGATCCCCATTTTATGATATGGAAACTGAGGCATTTATGTGCTTTGCCCAGGGTCACATAGCTATTAAGTGTTGGAGCCAGAACTCAAGCTTAGGTCTCTCCATTATTCCATATAACAACAAACAATGGAAGGGGCGTGATAATTGAATTTTCAAGGACTTCAAATGTACAAAACAAAATAACATTTGTCTCACTCTTAACATTCAGACTTCTTTTTTGCCTTCCTCTCTATCTTCTTCCCTTCCAGTTATAAATGTTTTTCTGTTCAGGGACCATTAACTTCTAGAGAACCTTTCTATCCCTTTGTAAAGCAGGCCCTATTTGTGGCATTCAGCCCTGCTGCCCTCCCTCTCCAAGTTTCCATCCCACCCCTCTCTCCTCACTCTTCTCCCACTTGTCTGACCATTTCTTCTCTCGGCTTCCTTTGCGAGCTGTCCCCCATATCGTGATCCTGCCTGCCAACTGGATATTCCTCACACTCTTGTTGCTCTAGGTCTGCTCTTCTACTTGGTGACCTCCTCATTTCCCATGGTTTAATTATCATCTAGGCGCCAGTGCCATCTCTTTGGCCAACCCCAACCATCCAACTGATCTTCATTCAGTCCTAAGTCACTAATCGCCTATTGGGCATTTCAAACTGGTTTTCCTGGTAGCATTTTAAACTCAACACATCCAAAACAGAACACATTATCTTTCCTCCAAAATCCACCCATCCATCTTCTAGACTTTCCCCTTCTCTTCCTTGTCCTCTTCTTTCTTTTTCCTCCTCCCCTCCCCTCCCTCTCCCCCCCCCGCCCCCTTCTTCTTCTACTAAAGCTAACAGAGGTAGAGTAACTTACCTAAGGTCACTCAGTAAATTAATAGCAGATCCAAAGACACTTTAATTCACTACAATGCTCTTTCCACTACACTGTGAAAGACATTCAGGATGACATTAATTACCAGTAACTTTGTGTACTTGCTACAGTCTTTATAGGTGTTTCAGATAATGTGGTATGATGGACTTATATATTTTGCAGACTTTTTGTATGTTATCTCCCCTATTAGGCTATGAGCTTTTATGAGTCCCTGGAGAGCAGGGATTTTTTTTTCTTCTTTCTTTGTATCTCTGGGTGCTTAGCACAAGTGTTAGGCACATCAGAGTAGTTTAATAAGTTTATTGATTTGACTTGACTTGCAAAAGTCTGGCCAAATAAACTCTTGAAATGACAAGGGCCAGACAAGGACAGACGGGAATACCAATTTCTTGGTGTGTCATTCTTATCTGTATATTGATGGTCTTGGGTAATTGCAAACCAGAACAATTCAATAAGGAGGCAAAAGGGCACTTTCCCTGTGATTTCTGAATAAAGGGTACCCAAGTGGTTGGGCTCATGTGACTCACATTGTTTTTATTGATACTCTCTTTAGAGCAGACGATAGTGTCAAAATCATGAAGCTGAAACCAAATAAAACACCCTGCCAAGCCAGGAACTTAAAGGACCAGTGATGTAGGAGCTCCCCATATCATAACAGATATAAAGCTGCCTCAATGTTTGGTGCAGTGGAAAGACTTGAGTTCCAGTCCTGACTCTAATAGCCGTGTGCCTTTGGACAAAGCACTTAACTGTGCCTTGGCTTCCTCAGAGAGATTTGGAGGCCATCCAGTCTAACTCACACCTGAACAGGAATCTCCCAACTCCTTCTACAGTATCCTGAACCAAAGGTCATTTAGTCTCTGCTAAAATCCACAAACTCCCAACGTAGACTGCTTGTGGCAGGATCTACTTCAAGAGAGGCAGAAGATTCACTTCGGATGACAATCAGAACATTTGAGAATCAGGTGTGATTGAAATGACTCAATGGCATTCTTCTCAAAGCGTATTTTATTTTATTTGGATCATCACATTTCTAAATGTTTTTTGCCTCTACTTCCCCACCTTCACTCAACATTGTGGGTCTTTTTTAATTTTTAAAAATTAAAAAAAATTTTTTTAAACATTATGGGTCTTAACTCGATTTCATCTTCCTGGTTTGGTATGAGGTGACACATTTAAACAGGCTAGCATGCTTTAAAAGATGCCTATGTTATCAGAATCAGATTTGGGGCTATAAGGGACCTTACAGGTCATGGTGACCAACCTCATTTTACAAAAAAAAAATTCAAAGAGGTTACTCTCTCAGTGGAATATAAGCTCCTTATATAGAAGGTACTTAAAAACGATTGGTAACAACTTATGTATTCCCAGTGCCTAGAACGTAGTAGATCTTAAATAAATGCTTATTGAGTTGAACTGAATTGAAGTGACTTACTCAAAGAGTGAACATTTAACTAATCAAAGAGAATCCCCAGGGATGAGAGAGAGTAACAGGGGTGTACTGGAGCCAGCTCTAACCTGATAGCTGATAATCGTTAGATTTTCAACTGATCATCTATACCTCAAAAATAAACAATTGTTACAAATCGT
>NW_020954678.1:827571-937412 GCF_900497805.2 Vombatus ursinus
TCTCAACTGATCATTTATACCTCAAAAATAAACAGTTGTTACAAATCAGGACTTGACTTATTTTGGTGATTGTCTAGACTTAAGAAAAAGTGTTAATAATGAATATTAAACATGGAATAATGGGAAGAAAACTTTTGTTTTCCCCAACTCTTAGATGCCAACAAAATATGAACCAATGAATCAATAAGCATTTATTAAGTGCCTACTATATGTCAGGCACTATGCTAGGTACTGAGATAAGAATGAACCAGGCTCTGTCCTTAGGGAGCTTACATCCCATGCATGGCGAAAATAAGGAGAAGCTGTTATTTTCTGTGAGTGTATGTCTTGGGGAAGAGGAGAGGTGGCATCTTTGGAAGATAGTTTTACAAAGCAAAGTTGACTTTGGTTTGGAAGTCTTGGGTTGGAGTTTCCTCTCAGGATCAAACGGTCTGGAACTCTAAGGGACTTTAAAGATCTGTAGATGAGGAAACCAAGACCCATTAAGACAGCTAGGGTGTATGTATTAGAATCATTTCCCTCTGCATCCCAGTATTAGCCTTCAAGGCAGAGTTCAGTGACCTGTCTTCTTCATCCCTATTAGGACGTGCTGGGACTGTGCCCCACTTCAGGAAACAGAGCAGGCAGGACTCCTTTGAGCTCTTGGTATGTCTGGATGCTGTCTGCAAGCTGTCTGATCTGCTTCCACTGTGAAGAAGAGGAGGGGAAGAAATACCATCAGCGCCAGGGAAGCCCTGCCCTCAGGTCTCAGGCTACGGAGGAGTTGAGAATAACCCAGATCTTATAGTCTTTTCCTTGCGGGAGATGTGGGCAACAAGATGGCAGCTTCTAATGAAACTAATTGACAAGTCCTCCTTCGCCCTCCCAATTAGGAAAGCCTGCCAATATCTCAACCTTGAACTTGTTGAAGATGAGAAGAGCTTAGTACAGAGGGAAGAGGTGAGCAGTGTAGGGAGATCCCGTTAATTTGTGCTGGAGAACATGCTGATCTAGGAAGACCCTGATGACAAGTCATAGCTAAGAATGTTTTCGCCTGAGGCAGAAGCAATCAGGAGAGAGAGGGGCCGATAGCACAGAGGAGAGTCCAAGGGCATCACCGTTGAGTCAGGAGTAGTAGTTTGACCCTTGCCCTGGGTGGGGGGGGGGGTAGTCTGGCTCTCTACACATGGGAAGCACCATGGCGGAAGAATCCCAGGTAGCAGTTCTTAACCATCTTTTTGTCATGGTTCCCCTTGGCAATTTGGTGAAGCCCTTTTGGGATAATATTTTTGGTCTTTCTTTAATTATTAAAGGGAAATGCTAAATATCAATTACAGACTGGTGAAAGTAAAGATATAATATTTTTTTTCCTATCCAAGTTAATGGACCCCTGAAATCTATCTATGAATCTCAGGTTAAGAGCCACTGCCTTAGGGGGATGGTGTGGGGAAATTGGGCCAGGTATTGCATCGAAGCCTTGAGGCAGTGGGGTAGCAGGAGGAAGAACGATGCAGCCCCCTTCTCCAGTGCTCTGTAGCAAAGCCATCCTCTCCCCATCCTCGTTCTAGCTCTGCCGATCCCCCTGACCTCACCTTGAGGGTTCAGGCAGTGGGGTGTCCTCGGACATCCTACTGTCCCGGAGCCTCAGCTGCTTTAGCCCACGAATGAGCCGACTGATTTGTCGAAGAGTCATCTTGGGGGCTGGACAGGTCAGTGGCTTCCGGGCTCCAGCAAAGCAGGGAGGGTTAGCGAAGAGTGAGAAATAGCCACCATGGCCCAGCATCTGCATGGCTTGCTTCTTCCGATAGCACGAAGCGTACTATAGGGGAGAGAGAGAGCAGTTAGTGGGATGGGTGGCCCATGTCTTCATGCCTGCACGTGGCCTTACAAACAATATTCTCCTAAAATGATTGACCCTGATATGGCCTAGGTAGATGAATAAATAGATAAATAAATAAATAAATAAATACTTATATGTAATGTAGAAACAAAACACATCAATAAAATGTAAAACAACAAAAAACAAAAACTAAATTCTGAAAAGTGAGTGTAGCTTGGAGTATTCCCTGAGGTAGTGACCTTTGGGCCACCCCTTAGGCTAAGAAATTCTCACATCAGTGGGCATGGTGGCTTCTGTATTCTTTGAGAATTGTCTGACAAATATTTTTTTACAGGCTAGTATGCTTCCCCCTCCCCTCAAAGTACCTTGGCTTCAAGGACCAGTTTCACATTTAAAGGAGCAAATGCATTTTTAAATGAGGGGGACTCAGTGATTATTTACTCCAGGGGTTCTTAACCTTTTTTGTGTCATGGACATTTTGAGAGACAGGCTGGAGGGTTTAGGGACTCTTCAGAATCAAGTTTCAAAATGCATGCAAAAAAATACACAGTGTTACAAAAGAAATCAATTTATATTTTTTAAAAAAGATTAATTTTTTCCCATCCAAGTTAAGGGACCACTTGAAATCTGTCCATAGGCTTAAGATAGATGGATTCTGTGTTAAAGAGAACCCTTGATCTAATTCAATCCTCTCATTTGAAAGATGAGGAAACTGACCTAGAGTCGTTAAAGGATTGCTTTGAGTTAGCCATCACAAAGCTGGGTTTCAAAACCAGCTCCCAGAATGCCCTGACCAGTGCCCTTTCACCATAACACATACTGCCTCTTTGTAATGGGTCACTTCAACGTCCTTCCTCTTTGGTCCCTTCCTGTTCATAGGGCTAAATCTGGAGACAAAGACCTACTTTGCCTCTTGTCTCACCAAAACTACCCCTGAGCAAATTATATTGTCTTTATTGATCTAAATGCTTAGTTCATATTGACACAGTATAGTTGTGTTTAGATAATGAGTCCTGTGGAACAGCTGACAGTCACAATTGCGTCCTGGTCCCTGTTCCATTAGGAACCAGCTAGACCAAGCATTGGCCACTGAGCCCGTAAAATAGAAATAACCATTCCCGATCTTTCTCTTGCCAAAAGTACAATGCGAGTCTACAATGAGATTGTAGAGGGGAAAGTTCTTTGGACACAGAAGTCTGTGTTGTTATAATGCAGGAGCCAGGACCCAGCAACTCTATCCCAAGCCCTTCAGAGGTTGAGCAAGGCTAACAGTCCCTTAGATAAAGGGGCATCCAAGTAAGTAACCCCATCTTAGCCAGGACATGCTGAGAAAATAAATTCCCAGGATATCTACCTGGGTGTCTCTCCCCAAGCCCTTCCTGAGGCAGAAATCACACTACTTACTGGAACAAAGGTGACCATTCCTGCCAGAGACAGAGTAGAGCAAGGTGTCTGAGAAATGGTTCTCGTCCCTAGGGCTTGTCTGCCTCTTATATCCATGAAATTCCAGAGCCCACAAGTAGCAAGCTCTGCCCAGATCCAGTTCCAGACAGTCCTTCAACCATCTCTGCTTCCCACACCCCCTCCCCAAAAAAATCCCATGGGATAGCTATATCTCAACTCAGGTTTCCTGGAGCTAGGGCTGCTCAAGCTAGTGGAGACTCAGGTTACAAAAAGCTGACGGAATCAGGACATCCATTATTGATCCCTCCATTGTGGGTGAGATGGACCACGATTCCACCCCCAACTCCTCCCACTTGGGTGGAAGAGGAGAAACCAATCCTGGTAGGGCTAGAATGGGAGTGATGTTAATATTTGTGATAGGGGCATAAACCATTTCTGTTCTGTGTTAAGTCAACAAGTTCAACCCTGTTCAACAAGCATTTAAGTGCCTACTACATTTCAGGCACACTTGAACTCCTGGAGGGCTGCTAGCGACTCTCTTACTCAATGCCTTTGGTGAGTTCAAGTCAACTTGGCCCAGCTGAGCTCCATTCCAGAATGCCAAAATAATGAGCAAGTCAGAGACTTCTGAATGATTATGAAGAACCAGAGCGGCCATATGGGACTGGAAAAGAGCAAATATTCCATATCTCCAAAAAAGGAAAAGAATGGAATTTGCAAGCTATAAGCCAGTGAGTTTGACTTTGGTTCATAGCAAAATTCTGGAATGTATTATAAAAAAGATCACTAGTGATTACCTAGTAGAGGAAGGAGACATCGTAAAGAGTCAACACGGCTTCTTTGAGAACAAGCCATGCTAGATATCATTATATCAGAGGAATACTATGAATACAGTTTACCTAGATTTTAATAAAACATTGGATAAAGCATCTCATGTTATTCATACGAAAAAGATGGAGAGATGCAAGCTAGGTGATTATACAGTTAGGTGGATTCAGAACTTTGAATAGCTGGACCCAAAGACTGTTTCATAATGTTTCTATGTCAACTTAAAAGAAAATCTCTCTATTGGAGCTCCTTGGGGATCTGCATAGACCCTGGCTATTGGACCTTTCTATTACTGACCTAGATAAAAGCATTCACGGATGGGGAACTTTCGGCCTTCAGGCCGAAAGTGGCATATATGGCCCCACCCCTGGCATAGATGATTTGCTTATCAAATGCCAGGTACTGCCAGATGGCAACACTAGGACTGAATAAGAACATTGGGCCAAATCTAATTAAATGAAATTTAATAGGGGTAAATATGAAGTCTTACCTTTTGTTCTCTCTTGGTTTTCTTTCTACCTGTAGGACTGTTGTTTTTCAGACTCCTTGGATGAGTCATCATTCAAATCATGGCCCCTAATTGTGGGTGTTCCCCAAGGCTCTGTTCTGGACCCATTCTTGTCTTTACACGGTCCCTTGATGATCTTCGTTAATAATCAATTCTGTTCAGATGACTCCTATATTGACATAACTAGCTCTAATCTCTGTCCTGAGCTCCAGTCTCATATCATCAGTACCTATTGGTCATTTCAGACTGGTTGCCCCAAAGACATCTCACTAGAAATAGTGACTAGACCAGGATGAGCCAATGTGGCCTCAATGCTGAGGGTTCCCCACCCCTGGTCTAGACTATGGTCTATTAGAGACAATGACTCAGTACGTCCAAAACAGAACTCATTAACTTTTTTACCACACCCATCCCTCATTATATCAATGACACCACCATCCTTCCAGGCACCCAGGTTTTCGACCTTGAGGTTATCTTGGACTTTTCCTTTTCTCTTTTATGTCCAATCAGTTGCCAAATCTCACCATTCCTACCTCCTCAACACCCCTTGCATCCATTTCCTTCTCTCTACTGACCACAGTCACCACCTCAGTCCAGGCCTTCATTACTTCTGGCCTGGATTAATGCCAGAGTCTCCTAAATGGTCTCCCTGACTCAAATCTTTTCCTTCTCCAAGCCATCCTCCACCCAACTGCCAAAGTGGTTTTTCTAAAGCACAGTTCAAATTATGTCACCCCCTTCTTCAATATACCTATCAGCTCCCTATTGCCTCTAAGATCAAATATTAATTTCCCTGTTTGGCACTTAGAACTCTTTACAATCTCCCTTTCCCAACGTCTTTCTCATTATTCCCCTCTCTCCACTAGATGATCCAGTCAAACTTGGCCTTCTTTTTTTGTGCCTTACACATGTTATTTTATGCCTTGGCTCTGGGTTGTGGCATTGGCTGTCTGCTATGCCTAGAATATATTCCTTCCTTCCCTCCACCTCTTAGAATTAATCCCTGGATTCCTTCCAAACAACTCAAGCGATACTTCCTCCCTGAAGCCTCTCCCAATCCCTCTAGCTACTTATTAATTTCTCCTCTCCACAAAATTACCATTTTGCATTCGCTTTGTATGTACTTGAATGTGCACGTCTTCCCATCTTAGAAGGTAGCTAGGTGGTGCAGTAGATAGTCAATAAGACTTGAGTCTGGCTTCAGACATTTCCTAGCTGTGAAACCTTGGGCAAGTCGCTTGAACTCTGTCTGCCCCAGTTTCCTCAACTGTAAAATGGTGATAATAATGGCATCTACCTCCCAGGTAAGGATAAAATGAGATATTTGTAAAGTGCTTAGCACAGTGCCTGGCACTTTGTATGTACTTAATAAATACTTGCTCCCTCCCTCCCTCCCTTCACTACTATGCTTCAGTCTCATTAGCCCATATAGAATGAGAGCCTTATGAAAGGGGCTGACTCATCTTCCTTCATTCTAGGCTGGGTTAGCTGGCCCTGTATTCACTATTGCTATGCCTTTTCGTGCACTTTAACCCAGTGACTTCTCTGCTCTTTTTGTGGGTTTTCCCTTGGACTTCATCTGGAAAGCGTTTCTTCCTCAAGTCATCTTCTCCACCCCTAGTGACGCAGGATGTCCTGGGCCCTGAAGCGAATGGGATGGTAAAAGTTTACCCAGGTCATTGAGAAGTTGGAAGGGCTTGCACTTTGGAAGGAACACCCAAAGGTGCGCTATCACTCCTTCTGAAGTCCCGGTCCAGAAATTTTTAACCTTGTTTATCCTGAACTTCTTGGGCAACCTGGTAAAACCCACGGACCCCTTCTCAGATGCATGGTTTTAAATGCATAAAAGAAAACATAGAGGAGTATGAAGGAAACCTACTGATATTGAAATTCTGTCATCGAAGTATTAAAAAAAAAGTTCTCAGACCACAGGCTAAACAGCTTCTGTTTAAGATTTTTGTGTGTATGAGCCTCACTTCCTGACAAGCCATTGACCAACACATTAAAAAAAAACCAAAAACCCAGCTCATTCCATGTGTAATGTACGGGGCTAGGAAAGGAGGGGAGGTAAAAGGAAGTCAAAGAATCTGAGGCTCCCAGGAAGAGATCTTAGAGGTCACATTATCAGGTGCTCTCACCTGGACTCTGAAACTTATTTTTAAAAAATATCTTGATAATTGTGTTTCCATACAATTTATTTGTATCTTATAATTTATTTGTTATTTAATCATTTATTTATTATTTTATTTATTTGTATTTTGTATGTTATTTTTGCATTTAAAAACATGATTCTAAGCAGTGGTCCATAGGCTTCCCCAGACTGTCCCCTAGGTGTGGGCTCCATGATACAAACAAGGTTAGGAACCCATTCATCCAACCCTCTCCTTTTATAGGAAGAGAATCTAAGGCCCCGAAGTCACACCAGTAGCAACTAGCAGAGATGGAACTTGAATTCACTTCTCTGATTTCAGCATTTGTTCTTTCCACTACAACAACTTTCATTTCTACTGTACTTTTTAAGTTTACAAAACATTTTCCTCACGATGACCCGGTGAAGCAGGTGAGACAAACATTGCTATGCCCATTTAACAGATGAAGAACTGAGGCTCAGAGAGCTGAAGGGACTTATATAGATCTCAAAGCTAGCATAACAGAGATTGAAAAGCAAAGAACTGAATGGCTTTTCACATACCCTGTCCAACCACTGTTACGCTGTAAGTATCAGAGTTGGTACTTTAGACCAAAGTGATTTCCACTGCCTCGTGTTGCTTCCCTTTGAATAAGATAATAATGCTAGCATTTATATAGCTCTTTAAAGTCTACACAATTTTTTATCCCTATTTTTCAGATAAGGAAAATAAGGCTGAGTGACTTCCCCAAAGTCACGCAAGTATCTGAGACAGTTGAATCCTGTGTCTAAGTCTGGAGATCCATCCACCAAGCCATATTTTCTCTTGAAGATGAGCCCTGTGCTCTCTATAAACCATGAGCCCTCTTCCACCTCTCTTCTCAGACTTTTTCACCCTCCTCTCAGACGGATGGGAAGGTCCTTTTAGATCTTAGGTACAGGTTCTGAAGTTCCAATAAGATGAGAGTTAGAGGGGTAGGGAGCTCTGAGCTAAGAGTGCGATTCTATAATGTGTAAGCTCTGTGACTTGGAGCCAGTCATTCCCTTTCTCTCCTTTCCCTTTCTTCACTAGGAAAATAGGCTGAATAAGTCAAGAGGATGACTGCGATATTAAGCCTGCAAAGGATTCATGATTACTTACAACCATATCAAAGCAGCATTTCTTTAGTCAGATACTGTGCTTTAAAGGCTTTAAGCACCCAGCAAACCAGGACACCTTGAGCAAGACGACACATGGAAGGAAGGGAGGGGTAAGGGCAATTAGGGCATGTGAAGTTTTATTCCTTGGAAAGAGTAAGGGCTTGGCTCAGATTCTTAAAATGTAGCCACGGCTGAGATTCTTATAATCTAGTCAATAGTTTACTAACGTTCTTCCTCCTTAACAGTTTGCCCAATATGACGGATGTTCTAATAAACCTTGTCTTTGGCTGAAAAAAAAAAAAAAAAGAGTAAGGGCTTAACTCGATTCCAGCTCCTGAGCCAGGTCCAGGGACTGGCAGTATCCTTGACCTCCTATTGCTGTAGATCTTACGTTGTTATTGTTGTTCAGTTTTGTCTGACTTCGCATGGCTTCACGGACCATATCACATCATGTGGTTTTCTTGGCAAAGATATGAGAGTGGCTTACCATTTCCTTCTCCAGATCATTTTACAGATGAGGAAACTGAAGCAAAGAGAGTTAAGTGACTTGCCTGGGGTTACCCAGCTAGTAAGTGCCTGAGGCTGGATTTGAACTTAGGTGTTCCTGACTCCAGACCCAGTGCTCTATCCACTGAACCATCTAGCTGCCTCAGTAGGTCATACAGTGACATGCAAAATGGGGGCACCAGGCAGAAGGGGAATGTGGGCAGGGTCAGCTCCCCAGAGCCCAGGCTCTGTTTCTGTTTGGCTGGTGGGGTCCATCCCCTGGGCATAGGGCTGGTTCAGGACAGACTTGCAGAATGAAGTCCTAGGGATGTCAAAAGAGGATGCAATTGACATCCACCTGCACTAGTCTCTAAGGGCTCCGGGAGTGAGGCAACGCTGCCCTCTTGTGCCGAAATGGGGGATAGCTATTACAGCACAAAAATCAAAGCTTTTGAATCCCGTCCCCCATCTTCCCCAGGTTCAATGTACTGTGTGTCTCCCCCAGTCTGAATAATGGATTTTTCTCGCTCACATACCCTACGCCAACCCTCGTAGTGTATTGCTCCATCCTCTGAGTCCTTCCTGGGACAGCCTGCCCAGAAAGCAGCAATCCTCCACCACTCCCAGTGCCCCAGGCAATCCACCGCTTAGACTAGGAGCGAATACTGACCCAGCCACAGAGGTTCTGCCTTCAGGGCCCTCTCCCATCAGCCTCTAATTATGATCTCTCCTTATCTAAAAGGACCTAGTTAGGTGTAGGGAAGGGAGCAATCATTGGTGAAAAACCTACTATGTGCCGGCTGCTGTGCTCAGCACTTTATCTATATCATCTCATTTGAACCTTACAACAACCCCTCTGTGACCTAAATGGCACTGTTATCCAGATTTGCTCAGACAAAAAAGGGTGAAAGGGATGTGGTCTAGTGGGGTATCGCTTTTTTTCAGAGCACATTCGGCAGATGAGAAAACTGAGATAGGCAAAGATCAAGTGACTTGCCCAGGGTCACACAGTCAGTAAGTGTCTGAGGCCACATTTGAACCCAGGTCTTCCAGACTCCAGGCCCAGCACTCATTCTATTGATTGTGACATCTAGCTGCTCCACACTTGAGACCACAGAGGTAGAGCTCAGAAGAGACATTGGAGATGCCTCAGGTCCAACCTCATCATTTTGCAGGTGAGAACATTGAGGCCTAGCCTTGGTTAAGTAGCTACCCCAATGTTACACAGGTAGCAAGTAGCAGAACCAGAATTTGAACCCAGGGTCTCATTATTATTCCATAGCCAACAATCTTTCAGCTCTAATACTCCACCTCTCCCTCCAACCCTACTCATTATGCAAATGGAAAAACTGAGTCCTAGAGAGATCAAACGACTTCCCCAAAATCATACAGGTTGTAAGTAGCCCAAGAGGAATTAGAATTCAGGTCCTCTAACTCCTATTCAGAGTACTTCCCACTGCTATACACAGCTTCAACCCTACTTGCTGAGCCATGTCACTTCATATATCAAGATGGCGCCACGGTGCACAGTGCTGGGTCTGGAGTCAGGAAGACCTGAGTCCAAATCCGGCCTCAAACACTGCACTAGCTGTGAGACCCCAGGCAAATCATTTGACCTCTGCCTGCCTCAGTTTCCTTATCTGTAAAATGGGGATAATAACAGCATCTATGTCCCAGGGTTTTTGTGAAGACCAAAATGTGATAATAATTGTAAAGTGCTTAGCACAGTACCTGGCACATAGTAGATACTATACACACACAGTAGGTACTCTCTCTCTCTCTCTCTATATATATGTTTATTTTCTTCCTTTCCTGTCTCCAGTCCCCCAGCTTTTGGGCAGTGTGGTGTAATGGCAAGGATACTAGATTCAGAGTAAGAGGACCAACGTTCATAGGGCCAAAAATTAAGAGTTGGAGAGGATCTCAGAGGTCTTCTAGCCCCCTCATTTTACTGATGAGGAAACTGATCCCCAGAGAAGTTAAGTGAATTGTCCAAAGTTATAACAATATGACTGGCATTTATAGAACACTTTTAGGTCTGCAAATCACTTTATAAATATTATCTCATTTTTAAGAGTACTTTATTATTCCTAATTACGTGTAAAAATGATTTTTAACATTTTAAAAAAATTTTGAGTTCCAAAATTTCTCTTTCCCTCCCTCCCTTCCCCCATAGCTAAGAAGGAAGCAATCTGATATAGGTAATATATGTGCAATCATGTAAAACATGTTTCTGTATTAGTCATGTTGTGAAAGAAGGAACAGAACAAAAAAACACACACACAAAAAAAACAAAAATAGTATGCTTTGATCTGCAATATTATCTCATTTAATCTTCACAACAGCCCCAGGGAGTAGGTTGCTATGATTATCCCCATTTTACAGATGGCAAAACCGAAGCAGACAGGTGAAGCTACTTTCCCAGCCTGGTTCCGAGGCCAGGTTTGGGCTCAGGTGTTTCTGACTCCATCTCCAGCTCTCTGTGCACTATGGCGCCCCCTAGCTGCCTAGGTAACAGTGGCCAAACAGGTTTTCTGATCTTTCCCCAGATTTCTATTGAGGACAGTTCTATCCTTTTATCCTTGAAGCCGGGAGCCTTATCTTTGACTCTTTCCTCTCTCACTCCCTCATCCAAACAACTGCCACGTCTTGTCAATCCTGCTTCCTCCGAGTCTCACACATCTTTCCCTTTTGCTCCCATGCTTAATATTAACCTAGTTCTGGCCCTCATCACCTCTCACCTGACCTATTGCAATAGCTTTCTAATTGATCTCACTGCTTCCAAACAGCTTTAACATAGCTGTTAAAACAATTTTAAAGCTCAGGTCTGACCAGGGCACTCACACAGTCAAGAAGCCAGAGAGGCTCCCTCTTACCTCTTAGAGAAAAAAACAAAACAAATAAATTTCCTTGTTTGGCATTTAAAACTGGGTGCCTGTATCTATCTATCCAGACCTACTTCACATTACTCCCTCCCCCCATGCACTCACTGTTCCAGCTGATCTATCTTACATGTCATCACTGAATAAAACGTGACAGCTTCTGATTCAATCACCTTTGCCTAGGCCTTAGGCTATCCTCCATGCCTGGAATGTTCTGTCTGTGAAAGTTCTTGATGTCGTACTCTCTCTGGAACCACTTCCGTAGCTAACACTCACAAGTTGGGATCCCCAAAAGACAACTCTCAGGAACAAAGGAGTAACCCTGAGGGGCTGTGCTTCCAAAATTGTAGCTCATAATCAATCAATCAAATAAGTATTTATTAAGTGCCTACTATGTACTTGGCACTATTCTAGGAATTATAGCCATAAGTCCCCACCAGGGTGCTTCTCAGTAACAATCATCTAGTTGGTACAATTAACTTTTAGAAAAGGCATTTTTTAAGAAAGTATAGCATGAACAGTTGGTTTTTTAAAAAACATCCCCCACAAAGTTGGGGTACACTCTGCCATAGATACATATAGCATCCTTGAGAATAGCTTCAAATTCAAGAGCATAATGATAATGAAGGGCACATATGGAGAACAGGAGTAAATTGCAATTCATAGTATTGGCAATCCTTTTTCCCTTTGCAGAACTCTCTTGAAGTTCCTCTTAAGTGCAGATCTCTGCTGGGTTCTGTGGGGCATGCCTTCTAGAGTTTATAGCCATCACTTCCTTCAGTCATGCCACACTTTCTGAAGCTGCCTTTCTTGAGGCAATTATCTATTTTTGCATCGGTGTCTGTCTTCCATGTACCTCTCCACTTCTGGTTAGATGTTTTGTCTCCCACTGGACTGGTCTCTCCAGTTTACACCCTTCCTCTGCTATCATAGACTACCATTCTGGAGACCCTGCAAGTACCACCTCGCAGGCCGCCTAAGACCTCCCGACCTTTCTGAACTCACAAGGTCACCGTCAATCCCAGATATACTCACCCAGGGTACTCATTCACCTAAGATCAGGAAAGAATAAACACAAAATAAATGGAGGTGGCCATGTGTTCATGGACATATAGAGTCAAGGACAATATCCCTTTTCCTTCACCACGCAGATAAAACTGGAAACTGTCCACACAGTGGCTATCAAGAGTGCAAGGGCAGAGGAATGATGCTCCTTTGGCAAACTGTCTAGTGCAGGGGTGGGGAACCTGTGGCCTGGAGACCACATGTGGCCCTCTAGCTCCTCAAGTGCGGTCTTTTAACTGAATCCAAACTTCACAAAACGAATCTCCTTAATGAAAGAATTTCTTCTGTAAAACTTGGACTTAGTCAAAAGGCTGCACCCACATGTGACCTCAAGGCCACAGGTTCCCCACCCCTGGTCTAATATACCATCAAAACTTCTGGATCAGCGGTCAATTACGGGACTCTTCACCACCACACAGTACAAGTTTCTCAGTCATGCACGCTTGAAATCAGTTTCCCCCTAAGCTTCCACATGGTCAGTTAGAAGTAGTGCAGGCTCCAAGGAATGGCCACTATAGGTCAGGCCGCTCACGTTACATCAGCTTTCAATAAGGTTCCACCCGGGTGCTACCTCCCCCTCTCTCAGCTTCTCCTAATCCCTAGTTGCTAATACCTTCTCCCAGATCCAGTTAGCTTACTTCTCTGTTACATGTTATATCTGCTACCAACACAGAAGGCTTTTGAAATATAGTGGAAAGATTATTGAATCTAGAGGTAGGGGATCTGGGTTCAAATTTTACCCCTGACACTGGTTACTCATATGACCTTGGATAAGACACTTCTCTCTGGGTCTCTTCTATAAAATTAGAGAGGTAGCCTGGTGGGCTTCTTCAGTTCCCTTCCAGCCCTAAATCCTTTGAGCAGGAATGATGAGTTGTATTGCTAATTATGTGATAGACTTGCAGTAATACGTCTTATTTTAAAAATCATATTGAAAAGGGTCCCTTATTTCACTATCACCCCTAACCTGAATGTTTTCCTGCTAAGCAATTGACTTCTTTTTTTATCATTAGTTTTGGCCACGGTACAGAGAAAAGCTAACAAGGGCCTACAGGAATCAGTAATGTCGTGACTGACGCCATGTTGGAATTGCTGCTGTATAGAGATAACCACTTTGACACAGTCCCTGTTTTCGAGGAGCTTACCATTCAAACTTTTCTAGTCTTACATCTTACCTCAGGTAGGACCTGTAGCCTCCCAAAGAAAAGAAACGGTCAATTTATCCATGTTCCCTTTGCTGGTATTTCATATTACCAAAGGCTCGAATTTTCAGGGCTATAATGCAGTGGCCCACATAGAGGATCAGACCCATAGCTTTGAAATATTTGCCCTGTTTTAATCAAATGAACTAAAGTCTGGGATGGCACTACAATGCATAAAGTGCTGGGCCTGGAGTCAGGAAGCTATGAGTTCAAATCTGGCCTTAGGTACTTATTAGCTGTGTGACCCTGGGCAAATCACTTAACCCTGTTTACCTCAGTGTCCTCCTCTGTAAAATGAGCTAGAGAAGGAAATGGCAAACCACTCCAATATCTTTTCCAAGAACACCACAAATGGGGTCATGAAGAGTCAAACACAACTGAAAATAACTAAATAGCAAAAACAAAGCTAGCTCTACCAGGCTGCGAGATGCTTAGTGTTATGTTCTTGATGTGAGCATTATACGTCAGAAATTACTACACATTAGAGCTTGATGTATTGTTTTGTTGATTGTATAGACTTAAGAAAGTATTGATAATGCAGATTAAGTTTAAAAGTGTATGTACATAGGTTTCTGCTAGAGAGCCCACTTGTTAAACATTTACCAGCATACCCCAGTATTGCTCTATAAATATTTCTTGAGTTTAGCAGGAATTCAGTAGAAGGCTCAGGGAATGAAGCCATCATCTGACTGGAGGCCTGGCGACCAGAGGCTAATAATAATAATAATAATAACAACAATTATTATTATTATTATAACTGACATTTATATAGCGATTTAGGGTTTGCGAAGGACTTTACAATCCATGGCCTCATTTGAACCTGTCAACACCCCTGACTAAAGTGGTTATTAACAGTTATAGGCAGATTGACTGCCACCCTGTCTCTCTATCTTTCTCTCTATCTGGATTAGATTCAACGCCCATCCAATGGCAGTTTTGATTTCTCTTCTCTCCATTCCCCTGACATCTGCTTCCTTGCATCTCTCTCCCCATAGGAGTGAGGCCTGACTAGGGCGAGCAGAGAGCAGCTTGGAGGACCTGGTCTTGGCATGGAATCCTCCCAGGGTTGGGAAAAGCATCACACAATGAACAAGGGGGAAAGAAGCCACTCTTGTTGTGTGGTAGCTTTACAAGACACAATGGGCTTGGCCTTTCTCTTTCTCCATGACTCCTCTCCCCACCCACTCCACCCCCACAGCCCAGCTGCACTTGCTGAATCTATTGAATGTCCATGAAAGTGGCCTTCATAGCTCCGGCCCAGGCAAATGTCCACCAGGGATGGGCTCCAGAGATGAACAGATGGTCTACCTTATAGGATCTGAGAGCTGGAAAGAACCTTGGAGACTGTCTAATCCCATCTTTCCTCCCCTATTGAACAGGTGATGAAATTGAGGACCACGAAGGGAGGGGGATTTAGCATGATAGCATCTGAGGCTTACTACTGCAAGGGACCTTAGGGTCTAGATGGGACACGGAGAATAGGGAGGGGATAGGGGACAGGGAGGAGATGAGATGGGGACACAGAGGATGGGGATAGGGACACAGTCTAGATGGTGCAATAGATACAGCATTGAACCCAGAGTCAGGAAGACTTGAGGTTCAAAGCTAGCTTCAGACATGTACTAGCTGCGTAACCTCGGTGGCCTCGGGTTTCTCATCTGTAAAATGGGAACAATAATAGTACCTATGTCTCACGGTGGTGGAGAGGATAAAAGGCGATATTTGTAGAGTGCTTTGCAAACCTTAAAATGCTACATAAATGCTAGCTATTATTAATTTAAATTATTCTAATAGTATCTGTTTTTAGATCACCTATTTTCCAAATCTATTTCCTCTGTTGCCTTATTTCACAAGCAAGCCAAAAAAAAGTCAAACAAACAAACAAACAAAAAAAGAAGCTGATCAGCAAAACTAATCAATAGGTTAAAAAGTAGGATAGTTATCACACCATTTTTCTCTATGCCTTACTCATTGTAACCCTGTTTTTTGTACTTGCTGTGACTTTCATTCCCAACACTGCTTAGTTCTTTCCCAGGTCATTACCCCTGTGGTGACTAGACTCTCATCCCTTCCCTATTTCAACACCTTGGTGAACCTTTTCAGCCCTACACTTTCCTCTACTCTTGACTCATTTGCCCTCTTTTCCTATGGCTTATCACACTCTGTCAAGCCCCAACCTTTGATCACTCCCCCACTTACCTCTTTTGCTCCTATTAGATTTATTCAATTAGATTGTAAGCTCCTTGAGGGCAGAGGCTGACTTTAGCCTCTTTTGGTAAACCCAGTGCTCACCACAGTGCCTGGAACATAAGGAGTGCTTAATAAATGTTTTTTGACTAACTAACTATTCACAAACTCCTGGCCAGAGCTGGAGGAAATCATAAACTGTTCTGATTAGGTTCAGTAAGAATTTAAAACTAAATTCTGTTGGGCCCTCACTGATGCAAGGCAATATAATTGTTCTACTTTACGTTAATAAATATCCTACTAACCACAAACCTTTCTAAACCTCCTCTATCCTCAAGCCTCCCACGGCACCACCACCCCCACTTCATCTCATACTTCACTCCCCCAAAATTGAAGCCATTTATTTGCCTGGAGCTCCCCATTCTTCCCAACCAAGTCAAGTTCATAGGCATTTATTAAGCATCTACTATGTGCCAGGAACTGTGTAAAGTGCTAGGGATAAAATGAACTGCAAAAAACAATTCCTGCTACCAAGGAGCTCACCATCTAATGGAGGAGGCAACATGCAAACTACTATGTACAAACAAGATATAGATGGGACAAGTTGGAGATTATGTCAGAGGAAAGGCACCAATGTTAAAGGGAACCAGGAGATGCTTCTTGCAGAGAGTGGGAATTTAGCTGGGACCTGAAAGCAGCCATGAAACCAGGAAGTAGAGATGAAGAGAGTGAGAATTCCAAACATGGGGGACAGCCAAAAAAAATGCCCAGAGGCTGGAGATGGACATTAGCAAGAAGGCCAGCATGACTGAATCTTAGAGTATGAGAAAGTAAATGAGGCGTAAGAAGATTGGAAGAAGGAGATGGGGGAGGAGACACGTTGGTGGAAAACCAAGCAGAGGATTTTAGATTTGATCCTGGAGATGATAAGGAACCACCAAAGTTTACTGAGTGGGTCTTGACGTGATCAGCCCTGTGCTTTGGATACAGGCTGAATGGAGGATGGATTGGAGCAGGGAGAGACTTGGGGCAGGCAGGCCCACCAGTAGCTATTGCAATAGTCCAGGTGTAGATGATGAGGGTCTACACCGCAGTGGTGGCAGGGTCAGAGGAGAGAAGAGAAGGGGGCACCTGCAAGGCATGTTAAGAAGGTAAAGTCAACAGGACTTGGCAACACATTGAATATGGTGGGGGAGGGGAGGAAGAGAGTGAGGAATAGAATGTGACACCTAGGTTGTAAGCTTGGGGGGCTGGGAGGATGGGGGTACCCTCAATAGTAAGAGGAAGGTTAGGAAGAAGAAAGGGTTTTGTGGTTGGGTGGGGAGAGATAATGAGTTAAGTCTTGAGCATGTTGAGTTTAGGATATTTATGGGACATCAAGTTCAAGATGGGTGCAAATGGCGGTTTAAGAATAACATTCGAATCTTCCTATATCTGGCGTGACTCGGGCCTCTTCCGGTCTTTTGGCTTCCAGCTTGTGAAGGTGAAGGTGCAACTTCTTTCGGTCGTCCCGAATCCGGGTTCATCCGACACCAGCAGTCACCCCGTGGCATCCAGGCCAAGCCTCCACCTTCGTCGCCACCATGCCTCCTAAGTTTGACCCTAATGAAATTGAAGTCATGTTTTTAAGATGCACTGGTAGTCAAGTTGGTATCACATCAGCTCTGGCCACCAAAATTGGTCCCTTGGGTTTGTCTCGCAAAAAGGTTGGTGATGACATTGCCAAGGCAACTGGTGACTAGAAAGGGCTAAGGATCACAGCGAAACTTACCATTCAGAACAGACAGGCCCAGATTGAGGTTGTGCCTTCTGCCTCAGCCTTGATCATCAAAGCCCTAAAGGAACCTCCTCGGGACAGAAAGAAACAGAAAAATATTAAACACAATGGAAATATCATTCTTGATGAGATTGTCAACATTGCTTGACAGATGAGGCGCTGATCCTTGGCAAAAGATCTTTTTGGAACCATTAAAGAGATGCTTGGAACAGCCCAGTCTGTAGGCTGCAACATTGATGGCAGGCATCCTCATGCTGTCATTGATGACGTCAATAGTGGTGTTGTGGAATGCTCAGCAAATTAAAAGCTACAAAGGAGACTATTGCAATAAGTTAACATTTGACAACAACAATAACAACAAAAACAGAATAACATTTGAGCTACTGTGTAAATTCCAAGCCTTCTGAAAACTCGAATGTGAGCAGAAATAGGAAAGTGAATAACACTGTACTTTATCAATACTATAAATAAGTAGAAATGCAATTCTTGTCCTGGAGAATAGAATTTTATTAAAAATTGGAAAAGAAAGCTATCTCCAACTCATCTCTTCTCATTTACTTCCAAACCTTCCGCAATTTGGCTTCTGACCTCATCATTTAATTAATGCTGCTCTCTCAAAATAACCAATGATTTCTGACCAATCTTTTTTTATTATTATTATTATCTTTCTTCTTCTTTTTTATGGTAATTTTTATTTATTTTTTTGTTTTCAACATTTACTTCCACAAGATTTTGAGTTCCAAATTTTCACCCCATCTTGCCCCTCCCCCCACCCTGAGATGGCATGCATTCTGAATACCCTTTCCCTTAGTCTGCCTTCCCTTCTATCTCTCCCCCTCCTTGTCTTATCCCCTTCCCCTTCAATTTTCCTGTAGGGCAGGATAGATTTCTGTACCCCATTTCCTGTATTTCTTATTTCCCAGTTGCATGTGAAAACATTTTTTTAAACATGTGTTTTTAAAACTTTGAGTTCCAAATTTTCTCCCTTCCTCCCTCCCCACCCACCCTCATTGATAAGGTAAGCAACTCAATATAGGTTATATATGTGCAGTTATGCAATATACTTCCATAGTAGACATGCTGTGAAAAACTAACTCTGTTTCTCTTAATCCTATCCCACCCCCCCCATTTATTCTATTCTTTCTTTTGACTCTGACCCTCCTCAGAAGTACTTGCTTCTGATTACCCCCTTTCCCAATCTGCCCTCCTCTCTATCATCCCCATACTCTCTTGTCCCCCCCCCCATTTTCCTGTAGGGTAAAACAGATTTCCATACCCAATTGAGTGTGTATGTTATTCCCTCCTTAAGTCAAATTCTATAAGAATAAGATTCACTCATTCCCTCTCACCTTCCCCCATTTCCCCTCCACTGTAAGAGCCTTTTCTTTTCTGTTTTTTTTGTGAGATAATTTATCCCATTTTATCTCTCCCTTTCTCCTTCTCCTAGTATAATCCTCTCTCACCCCTTAATTTTATTCTCCAGATATGACTCCTTCATCTTTAACTTACCCTGTGCCCTCTATCTGTCTATCTATATCTATATATGCGTACATATAATTTTTTCCCCTCCAACTACCCTAATATTGAGAAAGGTCTCATGAGTTACAAATATCATCTTTCCATGCAGGAGTGTAAACAGTTTGACCATAATAAGTCTCTTATGATTTTCTCTTTTCTGTTTACCTCTTCATGTTCCACTTGAGTCTTGTATTTGAAAATCAAATTTTCTATTCAGCTGTGGTCTTTTCATCAAGAATGCCTGAAAGTCCTCTATTTCACTGAATGACAATTTTTCACCTGCAGGATTATATTCAGTTTTGCTGGGTAGGTGATTCTTGGTTGTAATCCTATCTCCTTTGCCCTCCAGAATATTGTATTCCATGCCCTGTGGTCCCTTAATGTAGAAGCAGCTAAATCTTGTGTTATCCTGATTGTGTTTTCACAATACTTGAATTGTTTCTTTCTGGCTGCTTGTAATATTTTCTCCTTGACCTGAGAACTCTGGAATTTGGCTACAATATTCCTAGGAGTTTTCCTTTGGGGATCTCTTTTAGGCAGTGATTGGTAGATTCTTTCAATTTCTATTTTGCCCTCTGGTTCTAAAATATCAGGGCAGTTTTCCTTGATAATTTCTTGAAAGATGATGTCTAGGCTCTTTTTTTGATCATGGCTTTCAGATAGTCCAATAATTTTTAAATTCTCTTTCCTGGATCTATTTTCCAGGTCAGTTGTTTTTCCAATGAGATATTTCACATTGTTTTCTAATTTTTCATTCTTTTGGATTTGTTTTACAGCATCTTGATTTCTCATAAAGTCACTAGCTTCCAATTGCTCTATTCTAATTTTTAAGGAAGTATTTTCTTCAGTAATCTTTTGGACTTCCTTTTCCATTTGGCCAATTTTGTTTTTTAGGACATTCTTCTCCTCATTGGCTTTTTGGACCTCTTTTGCCATTTGGGTTAGGCTATTTTTTAAGGTGTTATTTTCTTCAGTATTTTTTTGGGTCTCCTTTAGCAAGCTGTTGACTTGTTTTTCATGATTTTCTTGCAAAACTCTCAGCTTTTCCTCTACTTCTCTTACTTGCTTCTCAAAATCCCTTTTGAGCTCTTCCAAGACCTGGGACTGATTCTTATTCTTCTTGGAGGCTTTGGATGTAGGAGCTTTGGCTTCGTTGTCTTTTTCTGGTTGTATGTTTTGATCTTCTTTGTCACCAAAGTAAGATAATATAGTCTGACTCTTTTTGTGCTGCTTACTCATGATCCCGGCCGATTACTTGAGTTTTAAACTCTTTGTTAAGGTAAAAGTCTGTTTCCAATGTGAAGAGTGTACTGTCCCAAGCTTCGGGGGTTTGTACAGCTGTTTTCAGAGATACTTCTAGGGACCTGAAAATTTTCAGTTCTTCCAAGCTGCTGTGATAAGGGGCGAGGAGTTTTCTCTCCACTGCCACAACAAGCTCCATCACACCAACGTTCCTCCTTACTCCAGGACCACCCCTCTGAACTGCAACCCAGATCCAAGTACCGGTAAAGCAAGAGATTCCTGTCTCAGCACTGGCAAAGAGATCCCTGCAATCCCCCCCTGATCAGCCACTTGATTCCCCCTCAGTCTGTGGGCCAGAAGCTCAGGAAACAGCCATGGCCCTGGGGGTGGCTGAGACCTAGCTCCTTCTCTCACCGCAGTCACAGACTTTTCCCACTGACCTTCCAAGTTGTCTTTGGCGTTCATGGGTTGAGAAGTCTGGAAACCGCCACAGCTGCCCTCGATTCAGTCCTCTGAGGCCTGCTCCAGGGTGGCTGCAGCCTGCACGCCCACACCGAACTGTGCTCCTCTCCCTGCCTGGCGCAATATACCTTTCTGATCAACCATCCAGGCTGTCTTTGGCTGGGAATTTGTTTCATTCTGTCTTTTTGTGGGTTCTGCTGCTTTAGAATTTGTTTGGAACCATTTTTTATAGGTATTTGGAGGGGTTTGGAGGGAGAGCTCAAGCAAGTCACTGCTTTCCCTCCGCCATCTTGGCTCCGCCCCTCCTGACCAATCTAATGGGCTTTTATTTGATCTTCATCTGTTCTTGACCTTTCTGTACCCTTTGACGCTATCAATCACCTTCTCCTGGACTTTGTCACTCTTCCTGGTTTTGGTGACATCATCTTTCTTGCTTCTCCTCTTAGTCTTTCTTCACCTCTTTTGCTGGATCTTTGTCCACTAACCATGGGAGTCCCCCAGGATCTTGGCCTGGGTCTTCTTTCTTCCCTCTATGTTCCCTCTTAGTAATCTCATCAGCCTCCATGGTTTCAATTATCATCTGTATACAAACGACTTCCATATATAGATATATATATAGTCCTAGCTTCTTTCCTGAGCTTCAGTCACATGTCACTTTTGGACATCTTGGACAGGATGTCCTCATGGCATCTCAAACTCAACACGTACAAAACAGCATTCATCACCTCTCCGCCATTACTCTTTCTCCAAACTTCTCTATTCTGATTCCAGTCGGCGAGGCTCCCAACCTTGGCATTCTTCTTGACTCTTCACTCTTACTTACCCCCCATATCCAATATGTTGCCAAATCTTGACATTCTCCTTTCACTCTCTGGTATAGGCCCCTGCTCTTTAGTCATACAATCCTCACTCTATTCTTTTTCCTTATCACTTCTTGCCTGAATTATTACAATAGCCTTGTGATTGGTTTCCCCACCTCCAGTCTCTCCCCCACCCCAATCTCCCCTCCTCTCAGCTACCAAAGTGATTTTCCTAAAGTACCCATTTGACCATGTGACTGCATTACTCAATAAACTCCAATGATTCCTATTACCTCCATTTGGCATCTAAAGCTCTTCATAACCCAGCCCCTTCCTACTCCTTATCTCTATCCCTCCACACACTCTAGGATGCAATCACACTGGCCCCTTTACTGTTCCTTTCACAAAATAATCAATGTCCTATCTCTGAGCCTTTACACCTGCTGCCCCCCGTGTCCTGCCTTTCTTCCTCCTCACCTCTGTCTTGGCAGTTTGACAGCTCACTTCCCATCTTCTCTCTCTCTCCCTCCCTCTCCCTCTCTCTCTCTCTTTCTCTCTCTCTATTCATACACACACACACACACACACACACATATTCATGATTGAAGTTAAGGTAAACTGAGGCAGCAAAGTTCTGAGGGCATTCAAATTTATTGGTAAGGTTAACAGTTACCACTAAAAGGGGTCTTTAGCTCCTCAGCTAACCAAAGACCCTGAATGAGGGTTGGCTGATCATTTTTTTGGACAAAAGGAGGAGCATCCAAAAAGTGGAAGGCAGCATCATAAATGGGGGGAACAATACAATTGGTCTCAAAGTCAGAAGTATCATAGAGGTGGGGGATAACATGATTAGCTGAAAATTTGGAATGTAGGGCTGGCAACAACCTCTCTTTCCATCTTGTCGCCATGGAAAGCTCATTGGTGGTGTCTGCTTGCGTGGCTAGTTAGTGTCACAGCGATGACAGATCAGATGCTCTTGAAGGACAGCCAGTGTTGTGGAGATAACAGAATGGACTCCCTGTCATCCATCTGCTTCCTCTAAGGATAACAATTTCCTTGATACATGGATAGATTATCAGGAAAACCAAACTTCTAAATTTAGTCAGAGATAATGAGTGATTTACAGGAAAGCTGAACTTCCAAACTTAATTCAGAGATGAATGAAATACAACTTAGGTAGTGACACAAAATATTGATAGTGATACAAAATGAATTTGATTACAGAAGAGAATCAATTTGATTTCCTCAATTTTTAATATAAAAAGTACCTACTTATTTTCATGTTGTTTCTTTCATCAGAAAGTGAGCTCCCTGAGGGCAATGACTGTTTTTAACCTTTCTTTGTATTCCTAGCTCTTAGCACAGTGCCTGACCCACAGTAAGCACACAATCAATGCTTTTTTTTTGATAGTTTGTATAAGCCAATCTACCTTTGCATAGAGGAGAATATATTTTGTCATCTCTTCTCCAGGAAAAAACTTAATTATTACACATTTCCACCTACATTATTGTTGTCATTGTATATATTGTTTTCCTGATTCTGCTTTCATCCCTCCAAATTAGATCATGTAAATATTCCTGCGCTTCTCTGAATTCTGTAAATTTGCTATTTATTGCAACACAGTAATATTATATGACAGTCAAATTTGGGACTAGAAAGAACACTGTTCTAAATATCCCTTTGAAATTGACCTGTTTGCCTGGAGTCTTTTCCTGGTTTATACGTCAGTTTTGTCTAGCCAACGTAAAAACCAAATTCTATGAGTCATGTTGTTTAGTCACCCCATCTTATTTTATTTAAAGAAGAGGAAACAAGGACATGTAGAAGAGAAGTGATTCAGCTTTGGAGACACACAATTAGCAAGCCGTAGACTCAGGATTTGAACTCCCAAGTGTCCAGCACCTCTTCCCTTGCCCCACGTCACATAGCTAGCAAGGGGCAGAATTGGAATGACTTGAGTCAAAGTCTTCTGAATTCAAGCACAGTGTTTGTTCTGTGACACCCATAGTCTCCAAAGTGGGGGCTTGGGCCTTAATCAGGTATGTAAAAAGATTAGTGCAGAAGATGTGAAGAAATAAAGGGCAATGGTTTCCTCCAGCAGATTCCGTCTGGTAGAAGCCCCTCTATTAGGGATGCTGAGGCCTGTGGACAATTCTGTCCTTTGTATATATACATACTTGGCCACCTTCCCAAAGGTGGTTGTCCTTCATTCTCAAAGAGGACCAAAATGACATAACTATGTTAGAGTCAAGTTACAGTGTGTCCAACTGTGGCTGATCAAATCAACGTGAGCTCGGAATGCTTTACCACGGGTCGGGCACAAATTGTCCACGTGAACATTTGGGGTAGATTCTCCAAATCTGTGCATTTCGCGTCTCTTTTGAGCTATTTCAATTCTGCTTTGCTCATGGAACATAGCACCTTCACTGATGAGGGCATGCCATGCTGAGCTGTCCTATGCCAACATCTCCATGTCACACAATCAATTTCCAAGTTCTTAAGAGAGACCTTGAGAGTGTCCTTGTATCGTTTCTTCTGACCACCATGTGAACACTTGCCCTGTGTGAGTTCTCCAGAAAGTAATCTTTTAGGCAAGCTTATGTTTGGCCCATCATAATTGACTCTGCTGAATGCTTAGGGACCTGAGAGAATTCTTTTCCCTGAAATTAGTTACAACTTAAAGTACAGAAGTAGAATCTCCTAGCTATATGACGTTAGGCAATTGACACCCACTCTGACTCTCAAATTTCTCATCTGCAGAGTTGGCTCGGACCTATAGTACCTTCCTTTTGGGGTTATTGTGAGGTTCAAATGAGGCAAGGTATGAAAAGTGCTTTGCAAGCTTCAAAGCCCCATAAAAATGACAACTAAGCCAGTCCCCATTAATTCTGTTGCTAGGACTAGATCAAAGGTCTTTCCCTACTGGCAGAACTTGCCAGAGCTTATGTGAGACTAGAGGCTTACAGAGTGAAGTCACTTCTATATACCATGGCGTAGCAGCAAGACCAGGAATTTACAGAGGACTTTAGCAAACATTAAAACACCACCGTAGAATGTGGGTTTCTATGCAAACAGTCCACAGTGCATGTCTAAGAAGGCATTAGAAAGAACTGGAGTAAAAGGGGTCATTGAGGAAATGCAGAAAAGGAAGGTGTGTTGTTGGGAGTGTGGTGAGAAAAAGAGATGATCAGAGACAGAAGAGGGGAGAGAGTTTGAAAGACAGATGAGAGAAAGAGAAAGAGAAGAGAACAGAGGGAAAGAGGAGAGGAGAATGAAAAAGAAAAAGAGGAACAAAGAGAGAAAAGGAGAGACAGAACAGGCGAGAGATGAGTAAAAGAGACAGGAGAGAGAAGAATGAAAGAGTAAGAGAGAGGAGAGAGAGGGGGAGAGAGAAAGAGAGAGATGAAGGAAAGAGAGAAGAGGAGAATGAAAAAGAGACAAGGAGAAAAGGGGAGACAGAAAGAATGAGAGAGGAGGGAAAGAGAAAGGAGGAGAGAACAGAGAGGAGAGGAGAATGAAAGAATGAGAAAAAGGAGAGAAGAGAGGAGAATGAAAGATAAAAAGAGAGAAGAGGAGAGAGGAGGGAGAGAGAATGAGGGAAAGAGAGAAGTGAGGTTAGGAGAAGAAAGGAGAATGAAAGAGAGAAAGAGAGAGGAGAAAGGAAGAGAGAGGGGAGAGAGATGAGGAAGAGAGAAGAGAAGAGGAGAAAGAAAGGAAGAAAGTGTGTGTGTGTGTGTGTGTGTGTGTGCAGGGTTAGTGCAGTTTTAAGCTATTAAAACTGAAAGTTTAAGAGCTTAAATATTAAACTTTAAAAGCTTAAAGCTCAAAACTCCACTAAGACCTTTGGGACACTCTGTATTTGTCTGTATCTGCATGTACAGGCAGTTTGGTGGTGCGATGGATAGAAGACCAGGCCGGGAGTCAGGAAGTCACTGTTCAGTCATGTCCAAATTCAACTTTTCATGACCCTACTTGGGGTTTTCTTGGCAGAGATACTGGGGTGGTTTGCCATTTCCTTCTCC
Organism: Vombatus ursinus; assembly: GCF_900497805.2. Classification (NCBI taxonomy): domain Eukaryota; kingdom Metazoa; phylum Chordata; class Mammalia; order Diprotodontia; family Vombatidae; genus Vombatus; species Vombatus ursinus. The sequence continues at coordinate 853,043 of NW_020954678.1, forward strand.
AGCTCATTTTACAGATGAGGAAACAGAGGCGGAGTTAAGTGACTTGCCCAAGGTCACAGAGCTAGTAAGTGTCTGAGGCCAGATTTGAACTCATGAAGAGGAGTCTTCCTAATTCCAAGCCCAGTGCTCTATCCACTGTACCATCTAGCTGCCCTTGGAGTTAAGAAGACCTGAGTTCAGATCCAGTCTCAGATACTTCCTATCTATCTGACCCTGGACAAGTTGCTTATCATTTTTCTACCTCAGTTTCCTCCACTGTTGAATGTGAATAATAAAAGCACCTATCTCACAGAGTTGTTGTAAGGATCAGATGACATATTTAGAAGACTCTTGCCAAGCCTTAAAGCCCTATGTAAATGCTGTTATTATTGCATAAGCTACTGTTTATATGTGTAAGTGAAGGTGTGTGACTTTTGATCCATAACTCTATCCCTTTGTATTTGTGTGAATATCAGAGGGTGAGTATCTAGGGTATAAGTGGGTATAACTCACTTTAATCCTATACCAGTAGAATTAAGCTTCCTTCCCTTCTGGTTTCCCTCCAGGAGATTTCTCCACTTGCCTAATCCTTGTGTACTCAAAGGCTTCAGATTCACCTGGTAACCCAGAGAGCTCACTTTGCACCAGGAAACTCCAGGGCCTGGTAACCAAGCAGAAACACCAGTGATCAATGAAAACATGTTGAATGAATAAATGAATAAATGACCAGGCCTGGTTTAGCACCACTCAGCAACTGAGAGTTCTGGAGTAATCTGGCAACTTAGCTCTATCATGTTCCCTCTGGGAGACAGGAGTCCAATAGGTCTTGCTTCATGGGAGGGACGCTGACCCCTCCAGACTAGGCTATGAGCAATCGGGAAGAGCTGGGAATCTTCTGATCTTCCTCTCCCTCCCACCTAAAGCCCACCCACGCCAAACTCTGCCTGCTCTCAGATGCAGGTGTGTCTCCAGGATGAATGAGGTGCTCAAGGAATGTTTGGAGTCTGGGATGGCTAAAGGATGGGAGGGAGGCAGGGATCTTGAAAAAGAGCCTCTACCTTCAGAGGCATCCAGGTGGTGCAGTGGATACGAGCGCTGGGCTCGAAATCAGGAAGACTCACCTTCATGAGTTCAAATCCGGCCTCAGATATTTACCAGCCAGGTGACCCTGAGCAAGTTTGCCTCCGTTTCCTAAAATGAACTAGAGAAGGAAATGGCAAACCTTTCCAGTATCTTGGCCAAGAAAAACCCAAAGGGGTCTTGAAGAGTTGGATATGATTGAAATGGCTCAACAAGGCAAAAGGAGATGAAGGCTTAAACAATGGGGGTGACTGAGTGAGAAAAGTGAAAGGAACGGATATAAGAGATGTCAGAGAGAGAAAATTGGCAAGATTTAGCAAGTGATTGGATCTATGGGGGTGAGGAAGGCTCTGTGGTTGTGAACTGGGGTGGTGCCCTTGCCAGAAAGAGGAAAGTTCAGTAAAGGGGTGGATTTGGGGGACAAGATAATGGGTTCAATTGTAGGCACGTTGGCATTGGAAGATGAGAACTCAGGCCCAAGACCTGGGCTAAATATACAAACATCTGCATAGAGATAGGGCCTGATGAGTGACAAAGAGAAATAGAGTAAAAGGAGAGAAGGGGTCTCAGGATGAAGCCTTGGGGTAGACTCACAGTTAGAGGATAGAATACAGATGATGATCCAGCACAGGGGACTGAGGAGTGGCCAGACAACTAGGAGGAGGATTCTGGGAAATCCCCAGGGTTTGGGTAATGAATAATGCATTCTACATTTCAATGACCTGTGATCTTATTAGTGTGGGTGCTCTTTCTGATGACCCAGATCCTAATTCTGATGCTGCTTCCTACAGGAAGCCTTTCCTGATTAATTAGCTAATGGTACTTTCTTTTCAAATTATGTGGTAGTAGTTGTGGTATAGGAATATAATGGAATTATATTATTGTGCTATAAGAAATGATGAGCAGGGAGATTTCAGAAAAACCTGGAAAGACTTACATGAACTGAGGCTGAGTGAAATGAGCAGAACCAAGAGAACATTGTACACAGTAACAGCAACATTGTGTGATGATTGAGTATGGCTGACTTAGCTCTTCTCAGCAATACAATGATCTAAGACAATTCCAAAAGACTCAATGGAAAATGCTATCCACATCCAGAGAAAGAACTGATGAAGTCTGAATGCAGATGGAAGCATACTATTTTCACTTTCTTTATTTTTTGTAGTTTTGTTTCCCTTTTCTGTTTCTTCTTTCACAACATGACTAATATGGAAATATGTTTTACATGATTGTGCATATATAACCTATATCAAGTTACTCACTGTTTTAGGGAGAAGGGAAGGAAAAAATTTTGGAACTCAAAATCTAATAAAAAAAAGAATGTTAAAATTGTATTTACATGTAATTGAAAAAAATGAAATACTATTAAAATTATATTGTATTTATCTTCCTGTCCAAATATTATTTCCTCATCGTCATCATAATCAACAATTATTAATTGTTTACTATGTCTTAGGCACTGGGGATACAAAGATAAGTGAAAACATAGTCCCTGCCCTCAAGGAGCTCACATTTAATGGGGAGGTGGGGGAAGGGGCAGACAACACAGAAACAACTACTTACATTCAAGATATATTCCAGAATAAATGGGAAGTGATCTGATGGGGAAGGCAAAGGGGAGTGTGGAGGGCAAGAGGCCAGTAAAGTTCAGAAGAATGTAAGCTCCTTGAGGGCAGAAGCTGTTTTTCCTTTTATCTTCATATACCCAATGGGTAGCACAGTGCCTCATACATAGGTAGTGACGCACAAAGGATGTCCTGGAGTGTAGGCTCCATGTACGAATCCAGATGCCTCTCCAAGCACAAGGAAGACTCAGAGAAGGGCATTAGTAGAGGAATAAATTTCATATGAGAATCAGAGCCCATAAAAATAAACTAGGAACCCAATCTAATGCTCCCTTGTAGTGTCTCATTTGAATTCAAACATAACTGGATGATAATGCAGAATGTTAGGTATCCTTGAGCCCGAGGTCTACTAAGCTGCCTTCCATTTGACTTGGTTTGCTCCCCTCTCGCCCCATCCTAAGTAAGAGGTGCTTGGTATTGTCTCTTTTTTTATCAGCTAGGAAAAATAAAGCTAGAAGAAAAGAAGGAATCCAACCAAACTAAAGGTAGCCCACTATCCACACATCTATCTCCTCTGCTTGAAGGCCTCCAGTGATGGGAACCTCTCTACTCCCTAAGGCAGTCCACTTATTTTCCACTGGAAGAGTCTTCAGTGTGCATGCCAACATCCTGATGTCACTTTCCATAGGCAGTACCTCCCTAGGTCCCCATTCCTAATAATACCCCTGATCATTAAGACTGGGGGAGGATGGGAGTCAAGGAAGGGGATGGCTGAGGAAGCAGAGTTCTCCTAAAGTCCAAGGATGGAATCAGTGATTTGGGTGTGATGAATGTCTGGGAAGGTTGAACTATAATTATTTCTAGGGTATTTGGAGAGGGAACCACAGACAAGAGAAAAGGGGAATCTTCTAGGTCACATGAGTAGCAAGGTGGAAGACTAGACATTTTCTCTGATTCCTACAACTTCTCAAAACTCTCCCAAACAGAAATTATCCACTAAAGATAAGGCAACTTCAGCTTTCTTCATGGTTTAGGACACCTAGAATCCAAAAGAAGGTGTAAAAAAATGCAAAAAACAACAACAACAACAACAACAAGCAAACATGAACTGATGCTCTCTGACCCTGAGCTTCCTCAGTACCTCTCTTCCACCTCCTACAACACCAGCAGGCCCAAGGGCCCAACAGAGCCTTACAACAAACCCCACCCCTGAACCCCAGTTCTTCCTCCCTCTTTCAAGTGCTATGGAGACCCTAGCTCCAGGCTTTATAAGTTTTCCTGGGCTATGGGTTGTAACAGACAGCCAGGGATACCTCAGCTCTTTAGGAACAAAATCCTGCTGGGGCTCCAACCCCAAAGTACTAGCACTACAAAGTTAGGAACTGTCACTGCTGAGGCAGACAACCTTATGGCACCAGCAGAGTTTGTGCCAGGGCAGACAATCCTATGGCATCAGGATAGACAGTTCTGTGGCACCAGTGTGGCAACTCTCTGAACTTGGTACCAGTCCAGAGAACTGAGGAAAAGAGGGAGAGGGGATAGGTCACCAGGACAGTACACTGTGTATGAGTGGAGCTGTGCATCTCTCCAGCATCTCCAAGCCTGAGGGAAAGATCACAGCATCCAGCTTGGGCCAGTTCTGACAACCCAAGGGGCAGAGACCTAGGCTGGTGAACCATGAATTACTCAGTGTGGGAGGAGGCTGAGACACTTTGGTATCCAACCCACAAGGAAACCACAATCATAGGGAACAAAATAAGAAAGCAAGTGTAGGGAGAAGTTAGCAGACCTTGAACATAAGCAGATAATTTAACAGGGAAAGCATTAACAACAGAAGGAAATATGACCTCCAAATCTAGTAAACAATTTCAGACATCTATGAATAAATACTACAAAATAAGGGGAAATGATCAAGCATTTAATGAGACAGCAAATCCTGTGGAATGTGAGAAAAACATAGGACCACAACACGGTGTTCTGAGCTGTTCAAAAAAGGAAATGAGAATTATGAGAGCAGAATTTATGGCCTACAGAACAAAAATAATGGACAGAATAGAAAAACATGCAATTGGCAATCTCACCAAACAAACAAAAGAGAAGCAATAGACTGAGAATGTAAATGTACAAAAGTGAAGGACACTCTAGAAGAAGAGAAAGACAATAACATTAAGAGAAAATACGCCATGATGCAAGCAAAATATCTCAAAGACAAGATGTGTGGAGACAAACTGAGGATCATAAGTCTCCCAGAAGAACATAGCAGGACCAATAAATAAATAAATAAATAAAAACCTTTAACATCATAATGCGGAAAATAATAGATGAGAACTGCCTAGGTTTTCTGAACATAGAAAATGAAATATCAATTGAAAGAATTCACAGATCACCTCTAGAAAACAAACAAACAAACAAACAAACCAAGGTTGCAACTGCCAAGACACAAAATGGTAAAATGTAACAATTCAATTTAGAAGCAACCAATTCTGAAAGCAATCAGGAAAAAGACAAAGACTATTCTGCACACACCAGAAAACATAGGAGAGAATGGAATCCTATGTTTTGAGGAGCAATGGAGCTCAGGATACAAGCCAGGATGACCAACTCTGCAAATCTGCACATAACTATACATGAAGAAAAATGGACGTTCAATAATAAGAAAAAGCATTCAAAACATTTTAAGAAAGGAAACCAGAAATGAAAAGATCACTTACTAAAACTCCAAATAACAGAAATGCAGGAGTGAATAAATTCAGTAGCCAAGGAGAGCACCAGCAACAGTAAGAGCAGAGAGATAGTAAGAAACTTCCTTCTAAATGTACACAAGGAGAAAGTAGTGAAGGCAGGAATCTGGTGGAGGTAATAGTAAAGAGATGCACATGGGACATTATGGACAGAACTTGGCACTCCCTGTCTACAGGTCAAACAATATGATCTGGGGTGGGGGAACTACATTACAGCATGGGAGGGGATATGAAAGGAACAGAGGGGAGCAGGGAATAAAGAGAAATTTGTGATGTGCCGAGGTCAAATCAAGAGCTAGCAATGACAGGCAGGCGATCCCTGTGGTTTCAGAAACAGAAGAGCCTACAAAGGAGTGGGTGAAGAGGAGAGGGGAAGGATTGAAAAGGAGGGGAAAGGAAGGAGGTCTTGCTTTGGGGGTGGGAAAGGGTTCCACTGATGAATGATCCTATGGGTAAAGAGAGATAGTCTGTGGAACAAGATGGGAACCATGAGCTGAGTGTGACTGAGGGAATTTTGTGCTTGAGAAGTCAACTCATGCTGCCTTGGAAAGGCAGAGCTGGAATTCCTGGAAGCAACTGGAATCTAGGGGAGTGAGAGAGCATGGACCCAGGGAGGAGACTTTGAGGCAAATGGGGAAAGAAAGGTAACTGGGGGAAGGTATAGATCGGTGGTAGGCTATATAATCAGGGATATAGTAGGGGAGGGGCCCTTTCATGAAGTAGTGTCCTCTCCAACACCTGCAATAATTGGTATTGTTCTAGGAGTGAGATGAAATGGAAAAATAGAATTCACAGGACAAGTTCTATAGAAGGCAGAGCCTGGTACCTTGAAGCTTTGAATACATGAGGAATACAGAGAAAAGAAAGAGACTAGATAATATAGCAATCATGAATTTGACAATGAGGGTCTACTATAGACAGAAAGAAAAGATGATAATGAAGAGAATAAGGTAAGTCCTTTTTGGAATGAGATATCAATTTTTTTAAACTAATGAACAGGCCTAATTGAAGGGGAGGAGGAGAAGAGGGAAATATACTCAACTAAAGGGAAAGAGGGGAGGAAGAATTATATAACCCAAAAAAGTCAGGAGAGGAAAAGGAACTAGTAAGCAAAATCCCAAAGGTAAAGGGGTAACAAACAAGAGGAGGGGAAAGAGGTGAAGGGAAAAGCCAGTTAGAACAGGGTCACCTTAAAAAAGACTAAGGTAAAGTGACTGAAGGAATATAGTATTTTGTTTACAACAAAAGAGGGAAAAGATAACTTAAAAAAAAAAACAATATTAGAGGCAAATGGAGGAAAATATAAACCTAACTCTCATAACTTTAAATGTGAATGGATTAAACAATCCAATAAAACAAAAAAGAGTTACAGATTGGATAAGAAAACAAAACTCCTCAATCAGTCACTAATAAGAAACACATTTAAAAAACAAAGACACACACAAAATAAAACTGGGGGGGGGCAGGCAGGGAATAGTATGCATCAAACAAATCCAAAAAATCAGGCAGGAATTGCAATCATACTATCTGACAAAACAAAAACAAACATTCAAAAACAAAAAGGAATAAACAAGGAAACTATGTTATGCTGCAAGGAGTCATAGACAACAAGCCAATATCAATAATAAAATTATATTCTCCAAATGCCTTAGCATCTAAATTCATAAAGGAAATATTGTCTGACCTAGAATAAGATATAGACAATAATACAATAATGACAGGAGATTTCAATATTCCTCTCTCAATACTAGATAAAACTAACAAACACCAATAAATACAAGTGTGAAGCAAAAATGTTCACTCTCTTCACTTTTATTTGATATAGTTCCAGAAATGCTAGTAACAGCTATCAAGAACAAGAGAAAGAAATTAAAAGAATAAAGATAGGTAAACAAGAGATAAAAAACCATCCTTGCTTGCTAGTAATATGATGATTTACTTGGAAAATCCTACAGAATCAGCAAAAATACAACTGAGATAAGTTTCAGCAAAGTTGCAGGTTACCAAAGAAATCCTCAAAAATTAACAGTATTTCTATATAATAATAACAAAACACAAGAAGCAATAATAGAAAGGGAAATTCTACTTCAAATAACTACAAAATGCACAAAAAATCAGGGTATTGACCCACCAAAGCACACAAAAGACTTATATAGATTCAATTACAAATACTCCTTAAAGAAATAATGATTAAAAATAACTGGAGAAATACTTAATGCTCATGGCTAGGCCATGCCAATATCATAAAAATGACAATACAACCAAAACTAATTTATACTTTTAATGATACATCAACCAAATTACCAAGGGAATACTTTATAGAACTTGATAAAATAACAAACTTCATTTGGAAAAACAATCTGTCAAGGAATAGAATATCAAGGGAAATGCTGAAAAAAAAAAAGTAAAGGCAAAGAGAGAATAGCACTTCCAGACCTCAAACTATATTATAAAGCAGCAATCATCAAAGCCATCTGGTACTGGTTAAGATCAATGAAACATAATAGACAAGGGGGAATCAGAAACAATAGAGCTCAATAATAACCCATGTTTGATAAAATGGAAGCATAAGTTAACTAGGAAAAAACTACTTACTTGATTACCAAAGCATCGTCATCAACAACAATAACACTGGGAAAATTGAGAGCAGTCAGCAGAAATTAGGTTTAGACCAACAACTTATACCATATTCCATAACATTCTAAATGGATATGTGATTTTAAAGTTAAAAATTATGCTATGGGCAGCTAGGTGGTACAGTGGATAGAATGCTAGGCTTGACTTCAAATCTGACCTTAGATACTTCCTAGCTGTATGACCCTGTACATGTCATGTAATACTGTTTGCCTCAGCTTCCTTATCTGTAAAAATGAGCTAGAGAAGGAAATGACAAACCACTTCAGTATCTTTGCCAAGAAAACCCAAATGGGATTGGACATGACTGAAAAATGACTGAATAGCAATAATTTAAGAAATTAGAAGACAAACAGATCATATACTTCTCATAGCTTTGGGCAGGAGATTTATTCTTTTTTTTTAATTAATTAATTTTTAGTTTTCAATATTCACTTCCATAAGCTTTTGAGTTTTAAATTTTCCCTCCCTCGCTCCCTTCCCCCTCCCCAAGATGGCATACAATATAGGCTCTACATATACATTCTTATTAAACATATTTTCACATTAGTCAAGAAGAATTAGAATTAATGGGAGGAACTACAAGAAAGAAGAAACAAAAGAGAGAGAGAAATAGTATGCTTCCATCTGCACTCAGACTCCAGAGTTTCTTTCTCTGGATGTGGATGGCATTTTTCATCATGAGTCTTTTGGAGTTGTCTTAGATCCTTGCATTGCTGAGAAGAGCTAAGTCTTTCAAAGTAAGTCATCACACAATGTAGCTGTTACTGTGTACAATGTTCTAGGAGATGTATTCCTAACAGGTCAGCTATTTTATTTCCTGCAGTCACTTAACTAGTATCAGGCACTGTGCTAAGCACAAGGGATAAAAACAACAAAAAAAAAATAGTCCCTGCCCTCAAGGAGCTCATAATCTAATGGAAGAGATAACATACAAACAACTATGTATAAAGATAAATGCAGGATAAAGGGTAGTCTTAGAGGGAAGACACTAAGATTAAGGAGGACTGAGAAAGACTTTCTTTTTTCTCACTTAATAGTATTTTTTTCAATTACATGTAAAGGTAGTTTTCAACATTCATTTTTCAGTAGACTTTGACTTCCAAATTTTTCTCTCTCCTTCCCTTCCTTCCTCCTCAAGACAGCAAGCAATCTGATACAGATTATACATGTACAATTATGCTAAACATATTTCCACATTAGTCATGTTGTGAAAAAAGGATCAGAACTAAAGGGAAAAACCACAAGAAAGAAAAAAAAAACAAAAAAAAGTTAAAATAGTATACTTCAATCTGCATTCAGACTCCATCAATTATTTCTCTGGATGTGGATAACATTTTCCATCATGAGTCTTTTGGAATTGTCTTAGATCATTGTATTGCTCAGAAGCCCTAAGTCTACCAAATTTGGTCTTTGCACAGTGTTGCTGTTACTGTGTACAATGTTCTCCTGGTTCTGCTCACTTCACTCAGCATAAGTTCATGTAAGTCTTTCCAGGTTTCTCTGAAGTCTGCCTGCTCATCATTTCTTATAGCCCAATAGTATTCCATTACATTCATATACCACAACTTGTTCAGCCATTCCCCAATTGATGGACATCCCCTCAATTTCCAATTCTTGGTCACCACAAAAAGAGCTGCTAGAATTATTTTTGTACATGTGGGTCCTTTTCCTTTTTCATGCTCTCTTTGGGATATAGACCTAGAAGTGTTATTGCTGGGTCAAAGGGTATGCACATTTTTATAGCCCTTTGAGCATAGTTCCAAATTGCTCTCCAGAGTGGCTGGATCAGTTGAGAAAGACTTTCTTGCAGAAGGTGGAAGTTTAACTGAGACTTAAAACAGACCAGAAGAAATTAAAGAGGGTGATAAGGAAGAGTGATCCTGGCATAGGGGGCAACCAGTGAAAACACTTAGAGCAGGGGGGGGTAACCTGCAGCCTCGGGGCCACATGTGGCCCTCTAGGTCCTCAAGTGTGGCCCTTTGACTGAATCCAAACTTCATAGAAAAAATCCCCTTAATAAAAGGATTTGTTTTATAAAACTTGGACTCAAGTCAAAAGGCTGCACCCAAGGACTCAGAAGGCTGCAGGTTCCCCATCCCTGACTTAGAGTCTTCAAAAGAACAGCAAGGAGGTCAGTGTTACTGCATCATACAGAGGAGTAAAGTATAAGAAGACTGAAATGGTAAGAAGGAACCAGATTATAAAGGGCTTTAAAAGCCAAAGAAAGGATTTCATATTTGATCCTGGAAGCAAGAGTTTATTGAATGGGGGAGGGGGGAAGGGTGATAATGGTAACACCTGAGTTTTGGGAAGATCATCTTCTAATAAAAATTAATTTATTTTGATTTATCAACAATCACTTCCATAAACTTTTGAGTTTTAAATTTTTCTCCTTCTCCCTCCCCATCTCCCTCTCCAAGATGGTGCACAATCTGATAGAGGCTATACATATACATCACCATTAAACATATTTTCACATTAGTGATGTTGTAAGCAAGAATTAGAACCGATAGGAGGAACCACAAGAAAGAGGAAACAAAACACAACGGAAGAAAAAAAAAAGCAAATAGTGTGCTTTGATCTGCATTCAAACTCCATAGTTCTTTCTTTGGATGTGGATAGCATTTTCCATCATGAGGGCTTTGGAGAAGTCTTAGATTTAGGAAGATCATCTTGACAGCTGAGTGGAGAATGGACCAGAGTGTGGAGAGACTTTCACCCACCCTGTCCATATATCTCACAAGACCAGCTCTCCCAAGAGCCCAGGGAAATGCATTGTCTGTTTGCATACTGATCCTGCCTCTAGTTCATCCTACTATATCCATCATCAAGGGGAGCAACCCTTGTGGGGAAAAGGCCTGCCCGCCCCACTATCACCATCCCCACCAACTGGCAACCCATTGCTATCGACAGGCAGGGAAGCCAAAGAGCCCTGGAAATAGTGATGCCTCACAGACCAGCATGGCCCCCACAACCTTCTGAGGAAGCAATCCATGTGGAGCTAGGACCTGGCAGCTGCCTCTGTGGGTCTTACAGCCCCTGCCTCCTTTGCAGCCTTAGCTATTGAAGATCCAGAAGAAAGTTCTTACCGCCAAAGTCTTTGGCACCAGAAATAGAAATTAATTTATCTATTTTTATTTTATCAATTAAAGAAGGAGGCATTTCCATTTGCTTTGTCACTACCCACTAAGGACTACTGGCTCTTTCCATCTGCCTTGCAGCTAAGAGCTCTTATATGGGTTGAATCTCCATTAGAATGCGAGCTCCTCAAAAACAGAGGCTATCTTGCTTTTCCATTTGTATTACCTATGCTTAGAATAAGAAATGCATTTTGTTCATTCATTCTTGGAAAACCTGGGCATGGCGTGGACTTTCTCAGTGGCTCCTGGTGATGGTGCATTTTCTCTGAGAATTAGAGTAGCTGCTGGAAGCACCTCCTAGGAGGCACCTGGAATCATCTCAGGGACTCCCAACCTTTTAAAATCACCAAGAGAGCCCAAAAACCTAGAAGCACCCTTCTCTCAGAATCACAGTTACCTGTGTTCAGGGAGAGAAACACAAAACAGGAGAGGCAGTCAGAGACTCAAGGTCCAAATTCAAGCTCTCCTAGGAAATACTGTGTTCTTCCTGCCAAGTGCTCACAGCTGCCTTTGTGCAAGGAGAAGAGAGGAATTCCCCACCCCCCAGCCCCCATCCTCTTTGGAAGTCCAAAGGGAGACCTGGTGGAGTCCTAAAATAATGCTCAGCAGAGGAAGAGAGACAGAGACAAAGAGACAAGGAGAGAGAGAAAGACAGACAGACAGAGAGACAGACAGAGAGGGACAGAGACAAAGACAGAGAGACAGAGACAGAGAGAGAGAGAGACAGACAGAGACAGAGAGAAAGAGAGAGAGAGAGGATAAGGAGAGAGAGAGAGGGTGGGAGAGAGAGAGAGAATTTTCCTCTTGAGTTGTTCAAGTCTATCAAGGTGGCAACTCCTTCTGCCTCAGTCCCCAATCCTCTTTCGGACATTCTTGTCCCAAGGGACCTCTCAGAGTTGTTGCGTCATGCATGTCCATCACCCCTGCTATACTGACATTGGAAGAGAGAAAAAATTAGTTCAACAAGAGCCAACACAAGGTCAGAGAACATGGTGGAGAGACAAATGATTGTAGTTCATCTTTGGTCTACAACGCACGTTACATACTTTGCATACATCATTTGTCTCTCACAACAACCTGGTGAGGTAGGTGTGATCATTAACTCCATTTTATAGATGAGGAAACTGACACTCAGCTCAGGGAATGATGCAGGGCACAAAGTCAGCCTCTGAAGTAAGCTTTAAACCAACCCAGGTCATACTGACTTTATCCACTATGCTCCACTGCCTCTCAAAGAAAAGAGGCACAGGAGAACAACTACAGGTGAAGGTAAGATGACTAAGAATGGAGAAAGGAAGTGATCGTTTGTGGTTGGCATGCTCCACGCAGGAGGATGATAAGACTGAAAGAGAAGGTGGAGTCAGGAGCTGGACTCTGATCTGAAAAGATGGAGGATCCAGGCTGGCTGACCAGAGCACAGGCTTGCTAGGCTATATTGAGAATCATGCAGTGGTTTCTGCCTTCCTCCTTACTTTCCAAGCAGTCTTCTTTCAGTTCTTCATGACCTCCCATGACTCTCTTGATGAGAGGAGAGGTGGGGACGGGGTGGGGAGGGAGGTGTCAAAGCTTTTTGGCAGATATTTCAAAGTCAGTGTAACCAAGCAATTGTAAAAGGTAATGATGAGGTCCCTGTTTCCCAGACACACAATGGAGTAGTTTCTAAATCAGGACATTGGAACACACTGGTTCATTGTAAAGTTGTCCTTGGTATATCATAATATCCTGAATTGCTTCATTTCCCTCTGCTAAGTAGGTGGGGGTAATGGTACTCAGGGTGTCAAGAAGAAGGAGGTGAATGCATATGCATATGTGTGTGTGTGTGTGTGTGTGTGTGTGTGTGTATGTGTGTGTGTGAGTGTATAACCCATGGCCCAGTACCCAAAGATCTAGCTTTGCATAGCTGGCCTCTACACACTTTACTCTGGGAAATCTCATAATAAAGCCCAAAATATAGTTCAGATCTAGGTCTCTGCAGATATGAATAAAAGGGTCCCTCGAGAAGACATGTATGAACTGATGCAGAGTGAAGTGAGCAGAATCAGGTGAACAATTCATTCAATAGCAACAACATTATAAAGATAAACAAATTTGAAAGACTTAGGAACTCTGATCAACACAATGGCCAATCAGGTTCCAGAGGATTAAAGACTGAAACATTCTACCTATCTCCTGATAATGGTAATGATTCAGAACACAGGTTGGGACAAATATATATATGACATAACCAATGTGGAAATTGGTTTTGTTTGACAATGCATATTTGTAATAGAAGTTTGCTTTTATTACTTTCTCACTTGGGGAGAAGAAGGGAGGGAAGAGGTCAGGGAGAAAATGAAGACCTGAAAATAAAATAAATATGATTTTTTCAAAACGGATCTCAGATCAGATGTAAGCTCTTAAAGTAACAAAGCATATTGGAATCATAGAAAATAAAACTGAACTAGCAGTAAAGGAAATACAAAGGTGGCTGGGGGGTGGGAACCTGGCCCAGACAGACATCCGAGAATATGATGTGAGATGTTGGTCTATGCCTAGTTTCTGCCAAATTGCTTTCCAGTTTTCCCAGCAATTTTTGTAAAGTAGTGAGTTCTTGCCCCGTAAGCATGAATCTTTGGGTTTATCAAACACTAGATTATTATGGTCATTTACTGTGATGTATTGTATACCTAATCTATTCTACTCTATTTCTTAGCCAGTACCAGATAATTTTGATGATTATTGCTTTGTAATATAGTTTGAAATCTGGTACTACTGGCCTCCTTCCTTCATATTTTTTTTCATTAATTCCCTTGATATTCTTGACCTCTTGTTCTTCCAGATGAATTTTGTTATTACTTTTTTAAATCTATAAAATAATTCTTTGGTTGTTTGATTGGTGTAGCACTTGAATAAGTAAATTAATTTAGGTAGAATTGTCCATATTGGTTTAACCTACCTATGAGCAATTGCTATTTCTCCAATTGTTTAGATCTGTCTTTATTTGTGTGAAAAGCGTTTTGCAATTGTGTTCATATAGCTCCTGGGTTTGTTTTGCCAAGGAGATTACAGTTATAATGAGTTACCTCCTCAGACCTATCTGATTGGACAGCATAATAGAAACGGAAAATGATAAATGTTAGTAGAGGGGATATGGAAAAATAAGGACACTAGTACACTGTTGGTGGAGTTGTGAACTGGTCCAACCATTCTGGAGAACAATTTGGAACTATGATCAAAGGGTTACAAAATTGTGCAGACCCTTTGACCCAGCAATACCACTACTAGTTTTCTATCCAAGAGATTAAAGAAAAGGGAAAAGGATTGATCTGCACAAAAATATTCATAGCAGTTCTTTTTATGGAGGCAAAGAATTGGAAAACGCGGGGATGCCCATTAAATGGGGAATGGCTGAACAAATTGTGGTATATGACTGTGATAAAATACTCTTGTGCTATAAGAAATTACAAGGGATGGTTTCAGAAAAACCTGGGAAGATTTACGTTGTTGTTTATCCTTTACTTTTGAAGAAGACCAATAACATCGTGGGGGTGATGTCTTTACTTGTGCTTGAAATGGATTTAAATGAGACAGAGTTACACAAAGTCATCAGTTCCACTCTCTCTTCTAGCGTCATTGAAGTCCAGTGGCAAGACAAAAGTCAAGATGTAGTCAAGCCCAGGATACAGTGGCTGACCTTGGTGTCTTCAATGTCTGACTAAGCTCTAAACACTCCACAGTGCCGCGTTAGCTGCCTTCATGGGCCATGAAACAAGTTGATCTCATCTGCCCATTCCATCAGAGGACATCTTCACATGCTTGGAGAAGGCATCGCCTAACTCACCCAGAGGCATGAGGCTTGTCTGTCACCCTCAACCTGGTTTAGCCGTCTGCTGAGATGGTTTTACTGGGATGGGGTTTCTGTGCATGTTACAGCTTCTTGGAACCACAGGTGAGACTTGAGTGCCAGGTGGACCCCAAAAGTGGATGATTAGCCCCAAAAAGGGCTCAGCAAGCCCTCACATGGGAAGTACTAGTCCTTGAACATCCCATACACTCCAGGGAAGACATATATGAACTGATGCAAAGTGAAGTGAGCAGAACCAGCAGATGATTGCACACAGTAACAGCAATATTCTAACAATGAACAATTGTAAAAGACTTGGCTACTCTGATCAATACAATGATCCAACACAATTCCAAAGAAGCCATGATGAAAAATGCCACCCACCTCCAGATAGAGAGCTCATGAACTCTGAGTGGAGAATGAAACATACTTTTTTCACTTTCTTTATGTTTCTTGCTTTTTACTGTTTTTCTTTCTTGCAACATAGCTAATAGGGAAACATGTCTTGCATGGCTTCACATGTATAACTGATATCATATTGCTTGCCTTCTCAATGAGTGGGGAAGGGGTAGGAGGGAGGGTAAGAATTTGGAATTCAACTTTTTAAAATTAATGTTAAAAATAAATAAATGAAAAATGAAAAAAATGAGACATTACAGCTCCATATCACAAACCACTAGATCCCACCACGTGGGACTTATACCAGGAATGCAGGGCTAGTTCCATATGAGGAAAATCATAAACATCACTGATCACATTAATAACAAAAACAACAAAAATCATATGATTATCTCATTAGATGCAGAAAAAAAAACTTTTGAAAAAATACAACATTCATTCCTATCAAAAACACTAGGAAGCATAGGGATAAATGAAGTTTTCCTTAAAGTGATGAGTAGTATCTATCTAAAATCATCAGTAAGCATTATCTGTAATGGAGATCAGCTAGAAGCCTTACCAATAAGATCAGGGGTGAAGGAAGATTGTCCACTATCACCACTATTATTCAATATTGTACTACAAATGCTAGCTATAGCAATAAGACAAGAAAAGGAAACTGAAAGAATTAGAATGGGCAGTGAGCACAGACAACATGATGCTATAGTTAGAGAATCCTAGAGGTTCAACTAAAAAACCAGTTGAAACAATTAACTTTAGCAGAGGTGTAGTATAAATAATAAACTCACATAAATCATCAGCATTTCTACATATTACCAACAAAGTCCAAATAAAATAACAGCAGACAACATAAAATACTTAGGAGTTTACCTGCCAAAACAATCTCAGGAACTATATGAACACTAAGTACTTTTCACACACAAAAAAACCAGATTATACAATTGGAGAAATGTTAATCACTCATGGGTAGACTGAGCCAATATAATAAAAATAACAATTCTACCTAAATGAACTTACTTATTCAGTGCCATATCAGACTACCAAAATATTATTTTATAGAGCTAGAAAAAAATAATAACAGGAGAGGATTCTGGGAAGACAGCGGAGTAGGTCAGAAAACTTTCGGCTCTCCAAATTTACTCCACAAAAAAAAAAAAAAGCAGAACATCACCTCAGAGCAGCAGAAATAAATACAGGGTAAAGCAGTTGTCCTCCTAAGACAATTTGAGAAGACCCCATGAAACACTGGACCTCCAGAGGCAGAGGATTGGCCAGAGTGAAGTACAAACACCTCCAGGCTGATTCTGCAGAATCAACAAACAAGCCTTGGGGGCAATTTGGTTGAAAAGCAGCCTCAACTTTAGAAACTTTTCTCTCAAAGACAGTGTGGGGGTCTGACAGCTGAGTAGGAGAAGATTGAAGGACCTTCCATTGTTGAGGAACACCAAGCACAGCTGTGCTCACCAGCATTCAGGGCTGTGGCCATAGGGAGAAGGAGCTAGCACACACCTGGTGAGTGCAGTAGAGAGGAGCCAGGACTCTGTTGGCTGTGAGCACTCCCAGGAGGACAGAGTCCCTGTTTTCAGTTTCAGGGCAGAGACAACAGCTGTAGTTTGCAGTCGCCACAGAGACCACAGTGAGCAATGATCTTTGGGACAGCGTGGCTGGGGGCCCTGGCTGTGGCTTAGGAGTGGAGAGGAGAGCCCAAGGTTGGGTGCTGAGACAGACCTCAGAAAATAACACAAGGAGGACCTGAAGCTTAAGGCATCCTTTTCCAAACCTCTGGACTACAACTTAATTACACTAATAGCTACTAAAAACAAAATAAAACAAACAAGCAAACAAACAAACAAACAAACAAAAAAAAAAATATATATATATATATATATGTAAGCAAAAGAGAAAGAACCCAACCATAGATAGTTATTATGGGGATAGAGAAGATCTGGGTTCATATTCAGAGGAAGATGATGGAGCTAAAAAAGCCACTCCTTTTTCAATGAGAAATGTCAAATGGTCCCAAGCACAAAAAGAGTTACTGGAAGAACTTTTAAAAAGACTTTAAAAATCAAAGAAATCGAGGAAAAATTAGAAAAATAAATAGAAAAAAAAATCAAGAAAATAATGAAAAGAAAGTCAACCAACTTGAAATAGAGAATCAAAAACTTAAGGAGGAAAATAATTCCTTGAAAACTAGAACTGGGCAAGGGGAAGCTAATGTCATTCTAAGACACCAAGAAATCATAAAACAAAATCAAAAGAATGAAAAAATAGAAGAGAAAGTAAAACAACTAATCTGGAGTAAAGATTTAGGAGACATAAGAATAGTCAGACTACTTGAAAATTACAATAAAAAAGAATCTTGATACAATATTACAAGAAATTATCAAGGAAAATTGTTCTGAAGTTCTAGAACAAGAAAGGAGAAATAGAAAAAACTCA
This sequence comes from Vombatus ursinus, assembly GCF_900497805.2. Taxonomy (NCBI): domain Eukaryota; kingdom Metazoa; phylum Chordata; class Mammalia; order Diprotodontia; family Vombatidae; genus Vombatus; species Vombatus ursinus. The sequence continues at coordinate 870,849 of NW_020954678.1, forward strand.
ACCAATCACCACCTGAAAGAGATCCCAAGAGGAATACTTACAGGAATATCATAGCTAAGTTTCAAAGCTCCTAGGTTAAGGAGAAAATATTGGAAGCAACAAGAAAAAAATAATTTAAATATCATGGAGCTACAATTAAGATTACATAAGACTTACTAGCTACTATGTTGAAGGACCGTAGGTCTTGGAATACCATATTTCATAGAGCAAAAGAGCTGGGGTTACAACCCAGGGTAACTTACCCAGCAAAGTTAAGTATAATCCTGAATGAAAAAAAAAAATTGACATTTAATGAACTCAAAGACTTTCAGGTTTTTGTAAAAAAAAAAAACCCAGAACTTAAGGGAAAATTTGACATATAACATCGAGGAGAAATATAAGGTAAACATTAAAGATTACTTATAAGGGACTCAATAAGGTTAAATTTTTTGCTTCATATGTGTAAAAATATCAGCAATACTCATGATTGTCATCATTATTTGGGTAGTTTGAAAGAAAGGCATGAGCTGAGCTGAGTATGATGGGGTGATTCTAAAACAAACAATGTAGGGAGAGATTAAAAGGAGTAATTATCTCATACAATTGAGGCATAAAAGGAAAAAATTATGCAGAAGAAGCTAGTGAGTGGAAGGGGGAGTCTGGAACCTTACATCAGGAAAGAGTTAAAGAGGGAATAACATCATGTATATATATATATATATGTTAAGATTACATATCTATATATGTAAGTATGTATGTATGCATAAAAGTCTTCTAAATTCAGAAAGAAATAGGAGGGTAAGGGGATACAGAAGGGGGGGAGGAAAAGTGAGGGACTTTTAGAGGGGTGGGTAGGTTAAGGAATAGGAGGGCAAGGTAGCAGGTAGAAGTAAAGCAGAGGAATGAGGAGGAATAGGGTAAGAACAGGGTGAGAAAGACAGTAAGGAAAAATAGGAAGAAGGGAAATACACAACAACTAATTGTAGCTTAGAATGTGGTTGGGATGAATTTACCCATAAAATAGAAATGGATAGCAGATTAAAAATTTGAATTCAACAATATGTTGCTTTCAGAAAACATTATAAAAATGAGAGACACATGTAAAGATAAAATAAAGGGCAGTAGTAGAATTTTGTATGTAAAAAAAGCAGAGATAGTAATCATGATTCCAAAGTTAAAGTTAAAATAGATTTAATCAAAAGTGAAAAATAAAGAAACTACATCATGTGTCAGCAATATTATTCAATATTGTTTTAGAGGTAGAATATTTGAAACACCTAGACAGTATAAAATACCTGAGCATATATTTACCAAAAGAGACACAGGAACTATATGAATATAAATATAAAACATTTTTATACAAATAAACTCAGATCTAAATAATTGAAGTAATATTTATTGTTCATGAGTAGGTAAAGCCAATATAATTTTTTAAATGACACATTTACCTAACTACTATATTTATGCAATGTAATCCTGATTAAATTACTAAAAAAAATTTTTTACTGAGTTAGAAAAAATAATAACAATGTTCATTTGGAAGAACAAAATTTCAGGGGCAGCTAGGTGGCACAGTGGATAGAGCACTGGTCCTGGAGTCAGGAGGACCTGTGTTCAAATCTGGCCTCAGATACTTGACACTTACCAGCTGCATGACCCTGGAAAAGTCACTTAAACCCGACTGTCTTGTCCAAAAAAAAAAAAAGGTCAGAAACTTTAAAGAAACTAGGCAAAAAGATGTAAAGGTAGTAGATTTAGCAGTATCCGACCTTAAACTATGTTATAAGGTGACAGCATTATTGAAGTATAAGAAGGATAATTTTTATTATTTTAAATTAAAATTTTCTTGTATAAACAAAACCTATGTAGCCAAGAATGTAGGAAATGCAGAAAACTGGGAAGGAACTTTCACGAATAGTCTCTTGGATAGGATATGATTGGATTTTAATATTGCTGTGGTGTAGGAAACAGTGAGCTGGTTGATTTAGAAAAACATGGAAAGACTTGGACTTATGAAGGAAGATGCTTCAGAGAAACAGATGACAGGAGGAAATAAACATAGTACAGTCTTACATATATGTGTATGAGTGTACATGTGTATGTTTATAGATATCTCTGTGTGTGTATACACACACTTAATTGTAGTATTCTTTAGGTTGGGGGCAGGGAGAGAGGGGAAAAATAAAGTCAAAAGTGCACAGCAGAGAACAAAAAAACCAGCAAGGAAGCAAAGAAAAGATGGGCACCTTTGAAAACCATATGTAGTATTTATTATATAGGTTTTCTTGAAATGAAAATTTGTTGTTTTATATTGAATCCTCTCTTCTGGTCTACTGGTTATGTGGTGATTTTTTTTCTTTTCTCATTTTGTGTTTCAGTTTAAAATTTTTTAAAAAACTACAAATAAAAAGAAAAAATAATAACAAAATTCATCTGGAAGAAGAAAAGGTCAAGAATATCAAAGGAATCAAAGAAAAAAATGTGAAGGAAGGTGGCCTATTAGTACCACATCTCAAACTATTACAGAGAAAGCTATAATTATCAAAATGATCTGGTACTGGCTAAGAAATAGTGGTGGATCAGTGAAATAGATTAGGTACACAGTGCATTGTAATAAATTACCATAGTAGGGACTGCTAGGTGGTACAGCAGATTGAGTGCTGGGTCTAGAGTCAGGAAGACTCATCTTCCTGAGTTCAAATCTGGCCTCAGACACTAACCAGCTACGTGACCCTGGACAAGTCACTCAATGCTGTTTGCCTCAGTTTCCTCATCTGTAAAATGAGCTAGAAAAGAAAATGAAAAAAATGATGAAAATTATATCAAGTATCTAAAAATATACTGGAAGAAATGAAGTATCTTTGTCAAGAAAACTCCAAATGGGCTCACAAAGAGTCACACACAACTGAAATGATCAAACAACAAAAAAGAACCCTAGTAATAATACAGTGTTTGATAAACCCAAAGATTCAAGCTTTTGGGACAAGAACTGACTATTTGACAAAAATTGCTGAGAAAATAGGAAAGCAGTTTGGAAGAAACTAGGCATAGACCAACATTTCACACTGTATATCAAGATAAGGTCAAAATAGGTACATGATTTAGATATAAATGGTAATATCATAAGCAAATTACGGGAGCATGGAAATTTTTACCTGTCAGATCTATGGATAAAGGAAAAAATTATGACCAAACTAAAGATAAAGAGAATTATGTGAAATAAAAAGGAATAATTTTGATTATCTCAAATTAAAAAGGTTTTACACAAACAAAACCAATGCAGCCAAGATTAGAAAGAAAGCAGGAAAGTGGGGAAAAAATTTTACATCGTTTCTCCAATAAAGGCTTCATTCCTCAAATATATAGAGAACTGAGTCAAATTTATAAGAATTTGAATCATTCCCCAAGTGATAAACGTTCAAAGGATATAAACAAGCAGTTTTCAGAAGAAGAAATCAAAGTCATCTACAGTCAGATTAAAAAATGTTCTAAGTCACTATTGATTAGAGAAATGTAAATTGAAACAACCCTGAGGTACCACCTCACACCTGTCAGATTGGCTAATCTGACAAAAAAAAGGAAAATGACAAATGTTGGAGAAGATGTGGAAAAACTGGGATCCTAATGCATTGTTAGTGGACTTGTGAACTGATTCAACCATTCTGGAGAGCAGAACTAGGAGAACATTATGCACAGTAACAGCAATACTGTAACACTGATCACATGTAAAAGACTTAGTTATGGTAATCAATTTAATGCTTCAAGACAATTTCCAAGGACCACTCCAGAGAAAGAACTGATGGAGTCTGAATGCAGACTGAAGCATAATTTTTTCGCTTTATTTTTCTTGCATTTTTAACAACATGGCTAATATGAAAATATGTTTTACATGATTTCACATGTATAATTGATATCACATTTCTTGCCTTCTCAATGAGTGGGGGAGGGGTGGGAAGGAGGGAGAAAATTTGGAATTCAACTTTTTTCAAATGAATGTTAAAAATAAATAATTTTTTTAAATCACCTTAGGAGATGAATGTAAGATGATTTGGAGTTCAGGGAGATGTGAAACAGGAAGACTAATTAGAATTCTATTATAATAGTCCAGGTGAGAGATGATGAGGTCCCAAGTGAAGGAGGTAGCTTTGTGAGAGAAGAGAAGGGAGAGAGAAGAGAATGGGAGAGTTGCTGTGAAGGCAGAAATGACAGATTGGCAATGGAATGGATATTTGGGGTGAGTTGGAGTTGGAGATGACAACCAAGTAATGAGCCTGGATGACTGAGAGGATGGCAGTATCCTTGAGTAAGGACATTTGGAAGAGAGAAGAGGTTAAGGTGGGGGTGAGGGTGATGAGTTCTCATTTGGCAATAACTATAGGACAACCAGTTCAAGATTTCTAAAAGGCAGTTGGAGATTTGGGACTGAAGTTGAGGAGAAAGATTTGGGCTTGATATAAAGATCTGGGAATTATCTGCATGTAGATGATATTTGGAACTGCAGGGGCTAAGTGAAATAATAGAGAAGGAAAAGTGAGGAGGGTCTAGGACAGACCCTCAGGGGACACTTAGTCGTGTAACCTGAAGGAAGAACCAGAAAAGGAAACTGAGCAGTGGTCAGATAGGTAGGAGGAGAACCAGGAGAGAGTAGGGTCATGAGTATGCAAGAGAAGAGATTGATGGACAGTGTCCAAGGCTGCAAAGAGGTCAAGATGGATGAGAATTGAGAAAAGGCCATTGGATTTGGAAATTAACAGATCAATGGGAACTTTAGGAGGGGGCACTTTTAGTTGAATGACGAGGTCACAAGTCAGATTGTTGAAGGTTTAGGAGAAAGTGAGAGGAAAGGAAGTGAAGACACCTGATGTTGACTGATTTCTCAAGGGGGTTATCAGAGAAGGGAAGGAGAGGCATGGAATGACAGGTACCAGGAATAGTAGGATGAGGTGAGTTCTTTTTTTTTTCTAAGGATGATAGTAGTGTTTGTAGGCAGCAGGGAAGGAGCTGGGAAGAAGCTGAAGAGGAGAGAGAAAGAGAATGGTAGAAGGAGCAATCTTCTGAAAAAGACAGGAGGGAATTGGATGGACTCGGTGTCTACATAAAGGAGTTTAGCTTAGCAAGGAGAAAGTTCCATCTTCATCTGAAAGCCAAGTGAAGAAGGAAATAGAGGAAGAAGATAGATGAGTGATGTAAGATAAGGAGAGAAGAGAGAACACATAGTTCAATGGCCTCCATTTCAATGAAATAGATTTATGTTAATTTTTAAAAAGGGAAGGGGGTGGGGCAGCTAGGTGGCACAGTGGATACAGCAGCTCAGTGAATACGGCACCAGCCCTGGATTCAGGAGGACCTGAGTTCAAATCCAGCCTCAGACACAAAACACTCGCTGTGTGACCCTGGCGAGTCACTTAACCCCACTGCCTAGCCAAAAATAAATAAATAAAAATAAAAAGAGGGAGGGGGAATCCTCCAGATGTGAAATGTTGCATGAACTTTCAGATGAGATCACTATATTATTAGTTTTACATAAGTGTTTTATCTTGTTACAAGAGAGCTCTCACAGTATGAGTAATCTGTAAATGTGTGTAATGTAAAAACAAAGCACACCAATAAGACTAAAAAAATTAAGAACATGTGACAGAGGGGGGAAAAGGAAAGATAGAGTAATAAAATATGATCAGATAAAGGGATTTCAGAATTTGTGAATGCAGAAGGGCTACATTTGTGAGTGATGAGAAGACAAGGGCATGGCCATCTCTGTGCAGTCAGTCAGTCAACAAACATTTCTTGAGCACCTTGGTGCCTGGTAGCTATGATAGAGTGGAGGGCTGGGTCATGAGAAATGGGCAGATGGAGGAACTGGGAAGTGACTCTCTCCTGGTCACCCAGTAAGTGTTGGGGCAGGGATATGAGCCCAGGTCTTCCCAACTCCAACTCTTTAGTCCATCTGTTAGGCCAGGCATCCTCTCCATTGCGCCTCATATGCCTCAAGCCTCTGCCTGGCACCTACCTACTAATGATGCTGACATAATTACATATTTGTATTCTTGTCAGTCTAACATAGGTTACATCTGTTTCTCTTTTTGGCAGCTATTTACCATTTTGTACTCGGCCTGCCCAAGGCTACTGCAATTATAGATGAGCATTTGAAATTCCTCAGTCATTCCTGTAATAAAATCATTCTCCAGTGGAAGGATTCAGTCCTGTTTTCAAAATCAAAATGTGAGAAGCTAGGGACCTCTAAACCCGAACCATATAAGTGAACAAATGAAGCATTCATTAACGGACTGAAATGACTCAACAACAATAACATGTGTAAAACACTGTTCTAAGCACCAGGGTTACAAATAGAGCCGCAGTAAGGCAGTTCCTGTCTCAAAGAGCTCACAGTCCAATGATGGGGGAGACACACATATGGAAGGTGTTAGGTATGAGTCAGTAGAAAAGCCCCGTGATCTTTCGGGTGTAGCAGAGAAGCATATGGCAATGTCATTTTCCTTTATGTCATTTCCACTGATGAAATCCTAAAGTTTTGGCCATTTGCCGTCACCAAGGGCTGTTGGTAGCAAGAACTTGATGTGCCTTCAGTAGCTGTGGCTGTCTCTCCTAGAGGCTTCTCAGGAAGATGGCTGAGGGCACTGGGCTGGAAGCAATGCTGTTCCTAAGGCTCATGGATTCAGGGTCCTGGGCTGTCTCCATCAGGGTCTGAGGGGCGATGGTGGTTGAGGTGCTGGGATCCTAATAAAGCTGCCCCAGCACCAATATTCTAACTCCCTTACAGGCCCCACTGAATAGCAGGCTCACTGCCCCTACCTAACCAGTGCCCTCCTACACCAGCTCAATATCTGAACTTCTTACATGCCTCACTGCTCACTAGAAGGAAAGGTGTATCCATGAACTCATATATCTCACAGAAACAGCAGGCGGGTCCGTGTGACGGGATCCCAGACACTTCCTCTAACTAGCCACTGCCCCCAGACCCATTCCTCCTATTTCCCACAGAAACAGCAGGTGTGTCCATGCACTCAACCACAACCACATCCATCTAGTCTCAGACAGGACGACAACAGTCAGCCAGTGAGAAAGCAGCACCACCAGGATGCCCAAGCAGTATGTGGACCCCAAAACAATAGAAGGGACTTTCCCTAAGTAGGCACCTGGGCGGTTATTACAAAAGCTGGCCTTTTGGTAAATTTGTGATGTAGAGAGGCTTGTTATAATATCATTATCATACATACAAAACCCTCCAATGGTTTTTCTGTGTGCATTGTGGGTAATTGCATGAGCAGTTCCCATGAGACTGGGACCGCTCCCCTATTATCTAATCCCTTAACAAACCCCTCCTGCCTTTTTAATATTCATAATTTCTGTTATGTAATTGCATCTTTATCCTATAAAAATCCGTCTTGCTTTGTCTGAAGTTGCTGGTTCCTCTTGGAATTTAGCCCACTTCATGAGAGGCATCAATCTCAATAAATGCCTGTACTTGGATTAGAGGTGGTCTGACTGAATTATTTGAGACGATGATGCCACAACATATCATATCATGAAACCGCAACAAAGGTGGTGGTGGTTCTGCTTACCTGGCACATGCTACCTCCTGTCTCTCTCTCCAGGGGTCTTCCTGCTTCAGCTAAGCTGGCTTGTCTAACCTGTGGGAATAAAAGTGAATTCCCTCCCTTACCTAAAAATAAAAATCTACCTTCCCACCACCAAATCTCTCCAATCCCCATACTTCATGTCAACTAAATTGTGGCAGTAAAACTTTGGTGCCCTGACAAGTCTTAGAACCACCTTGTGAAAAGACTCCCCAAAATGAGCAAACTAGGAGGGATTGAATCGAGTTCTTTCCTTGGGGTGCTTTCCTAATGTCCATGGCTCAGGATATAGGACAGAAATTAGAGGATTAGTTGTGGGGGCAAATCTCTCACCATTTGTTTAGTCAACTTTAGTTTTTTCTTCTTTACTTTCCTCTCCTTCAACCATTATCTTTTTTTTCTATTGTCATAAATACTTTAGGGTGGGGGAGAATTTTACATTTCTCATTATGATCCTTTTCAAATACAGATTTCAATTTTCTCTGAAGCACAAGAAAGCTCTAGTGACCTCTATAGGTATGCATGTGAGATAAGAGGAGTTGCAATTATGTTAGTAGCCCAGATAGTGGGTGTGCTGCCTTCCTTTAACTCAGAAAAGCAGTGTGTCACTTTAATAGTTTTCCAGCTAGAAAGAGCCCCAGGTGGGGGGACAAGTAGTTTCCTCTGCATCTCTCTGGTGTAAGGGAGCATCACACCTCACCATGTGACTCCCAAAATGGCACAGAGCCACTTGGAATCCATGTTGCCTGGGTTCCAAATTAATCTATGGGATGTTATGAAATATTGCTCAAGATTATTAAAAATAGAAAATCTGTGGTTCCATCCACAGTCCAAATCTGCCATTTCCTTTCTCTGCCAAACAGCTCCTGTGCTCACACATGCAGGCAGTACACTGTGGCCATATTGTTTATTAAACAGAGCAAAATGAAGAGAAAAGAAAGGTGATCACTTCTCTATGGAGACTTCTGTCTAATTTTATTTCCATGCCTCTTTCCACACCTATTGCTCACAGAAGAAGAACAGGAGGAAAGGAATGTGTGTCTCGGCCCCCACTTCATCTCAGCACTATAGCAAGGGGAAGCAGAGAAACACAGAAGGGAAACAAGCCCTGTTTTCTGCCTGTTTCATGAGCTCTGCCTCATCTCTGCTGACCACTGCAGTCTGGGCGTCCAGGCACCATGGATTCAGGGAGTCAAGACAGCTGATGATGGCTCAGGATGCAGGGGGTGACCTTGGCCTTCCCAAATTAGGGTCTTTCCCGGATCTTGGTTTGTCTGAGGCCACACTCATTCAATGAGTAAGGGCTAGGTGGGAATTGAGACAATTTACCATCCCAAAGACATCACTCTGGGAGGGGAAAATCTTCAGAGTTTCTGGCCAAAACAGAAAACGATTGCTATTTATACTCATTTTAAGCCATAATATCTAAATAATCAGGGGAGAAGTTTGTGACCAAACAAGAGATAGAGAGGATCATAAGAAGTAAAATGGATAATTCTGATAACATGAAATGTAAAAGGTTTTGCACAAACAAAACCAATACAGCCCAAAATAGAAGGAATGCAGGAAACTGAAGAGGGGAGGGGAAGGTTACAGCAAAGTTCTCTGATAAAGGCCTCATTTCTTAAATATATATGGAATTGAGTCAAATTTATCAAAATAAGAGCCATTCTCCAAGTGGTAAATAATCAAAAGATATGAATAAGTAGTTTTCAGAAGAAGAAATTAAAGAGATCAATATGCACATTAAAATGTTCTAAATCATTATTGATTAGAGAAATACAAATTAAAATAACTACAAAGCTCCACTTCAAACCTATCAGATTGACCAACACAGGAGTGGGGAACCTGCGACCTGGCGGCCACATGTGGCCTTCTAGGTCCTCTGGTGTGGCCTTTTGACCAAGTCCAAGTTTGACAGAACAAATTCTTTTATTAAGAGAATTTGTTCTGTGGAGTTTGGATTCAGTCAAAGGACTTAGAGGGCCTCAAGACTGAAGGTTCCCCACCCCTGAACATGACAGAAATGGAAAACAACAAATGCAAGAAGGAATGTGGAAAAATAGGGATGCTAATGCACTGTTGGTAGAGTTGTGAACTGATCCAGCCATTTGTTGTTGTTCAGTCATTTCAGTTGTATCCAACTCTTTATGACCTATTTGGGGTTTTTTTGGCAAAGATATTGCAGGGGTTTGTCATTTACTTCTCCAGCTCATTTTACAGACGAGGAACCGAGGCAAACAAGGTTAAGTGACTTGCCCAAAATCATACAGCTACAGTCTGAAGCCAGATTTGAATTCATAAAGATGAGTCTTCCTAATTCCAAGCCCAGTGCTCTATCTACTTCGCCACCTAGCTGCCCAATCCAACCAATTTCGAACTATGCTCAAAGGGCTATAAAACTGCTCATACCCTTTGACCCAGTAATACCACTCCTAGGTCTCTATTCCACAGAGGTCAAAGAAATGAAAAAAAAGGACTTATTCAAACAAAAATATTTATAGCAGTCCTTTTAGTGATGGCAAGAATTGATGGGGATGCCAATCAACTGGGGAATGGCTGAACAAGTTGTGATATATCATTGTGATGGAATATTACAATGCTATAAGAAATGACAAGGAGAATGGTTTCAGAAAAATTTGGGAAGACATAAAACCTGATGCAAAGTGAAGTGAACAGAACCAGGATAGCATAGTCTATAATAATAGCAATATTGTAATGATGATCAACTGTGAAAGACTTAATTACTCTGATCAAGAAAATGATCCAAGACAATTCAAAAGGATCCATGATGAAAAATACCATCCACCTCCAGAGAGAGAATTGTAGCTCTGAGTGCAGATTAAAGCATACTTTTTTTATTTTCTTTAAAAAAAAAACCCCAACATATTTATATAATATAAGGAATTTGGTAGGACCCCTTTACCTATTTTTTCAAATAATTTATATATTATTGGAATTGTTTTTTTTAAACATTTGATAGAATTCACTTGTAGATACATCTGGTCCTAGGGATTTTTTCTTAGGAAGCTCAATTATAGCTTGTTCAATCTCTTTGTCTAAGATAAGGTTATTTAAGTATTCTATTTCCTCTTCTGCTAAACTGGGCAGTTTATATTTGTGTAAATATTTGTCCATTTCACTTAGATCATTATTTTTATAGGCATATACAGTCAAAACTTGACTTTCCTAGTGGTAGCATTCCTAGGGAAACAGTGCAAAAGTTAAAAAAAAAAAAAAAGCAAGTGTTGATACATCAAACCTATGGGAAATAGGGGATTATGTTTCCATGATCCCCCCAAACTGGAATCTCTTGCTAAAGGTCACTGAAAATACATTTTTTCTGCATACAATTCTTTATAACAAAACATTAATTCTGATAATATGCACTTTTCCAAACACGGTAACCATGAAATAACCCATAAAATGTAGCACATAAGATAAAATAAGATAACATGCAAATCATTTTTTCTTGATAGTAATTCCCTAGAATTCTTTGACAGTTTATGCTAACATCTCAATTTAAAAAAAACACACAGCCACACATTGATTTCAGACAATATTCACTTTTCATAAAACAAGAAATCTACAGTACTATAAATACTTTACAGCAAATAAAATTCTTAAACATTTTAAGAGAAAATGAAATTACTAATAAAATCATATGAATGCTTAAAGTCGCGAAAGTTAAACTCACAAATGTTGATGATTGAGCAAAGAAACCCCACTAATAATTGCTTCAATTTCATCTTCATTAGTGGTTAATTCACCTTTTTCATTTTTAATACTGGTAATTTGGTTTTCTTTTTTTTCAATCAAATTAACCAATGATTTATCTAATTTATTTGGTTTTTTCCCCCATAAAACCAGCTCCTAGTTGTTTTTGTTGTTTTTAACTTTCAATTTTATTAATATTTCCTTTGATTTTGTGGGATTTCTATTTTGGTGTTTTAATTTGTTCCTGTTCTAGGTTTTTTAATTGCATGCCCAATTCTTTGATTTTCTCTCTCTCTCTCTCACTCTCAACTGATGTAAATATTTAGAGATATAAATTTTCCCCTAAGACTTGCTTTGGCTTCCTCCTACAAATTTTGTTATGTTGTTGTCATTCTCTTCAATGAAATTATTGATTGTTTCTATGATTTGTTCTTTGACCCACTCATTCTTTAGGATTAGATTATTTAACTTCCAATTAATTTTTAATCTATGCTTACAAGACCCTTTATTGAATGTAATTTTTTTTATTTCATTGGTCTGAAAATGGTGCATTTAATTTTTCTGCATTTGTTTGTGAGGTTCTTATGCCCTTACACATGGTCAATTTTTTGAAGGTGCCATGTACAGCTGAGAAAAAGGTATACTTCTTCCTATTCCCATTCAGTTTTCTCCAGAGGCCTATCATATCTAACTTTTCTAAAAATCTATTCATCTCCTTAACTTCTTTTTTATTTATTTTATGATAGATTTACCTAGTTCTGAGAAGGGAAAGTTGAGGTCCCCCATTAGCATATACACACACATATATACATATATCTATATGTATATATGTATGCATGTATATGTGTATATGTGTACACATACATGTTTATGTTTAGTATTGATGTTACTTCATTATCCATGATACCTTTTAGCAAAATGTAGTTTCTATGATTATCTCTTTTAATTAGATCTATTTTTGCTTTTGCTTTGTCTGAGATTATCATTATTCTCCCTGCCTTTTTTATCTCAGTTGAAGCATAATAGATTCTGCTGCAGCCCCCTATTTTAACTTTGTATGTGTGTGTCTATTTCAAGTGTGTTTACTGTAAATAATTTATTGTTGGATTCTGGTTTCTAATCCATTCTGATATCCACTTCTGTTTTATGGGTGAGTTCATTTCATTCACATTCACAGTTATGATTACTAACTGTATATTTTCCTTCATTCTATTTTTTCTGTTTATTCTTTTCTGTCTCTTTTCACCCTCTCCCTCCTCAAAAATCAATTTGCCTTTCACCACTGCCTCCCTTAACCTGCCATCCCTTTTATGACCACTGCCCCTTTTTTCTCATCCTCTTCCCTTCCTACTTCTCTGTTGGGTAAGATAGATTTATATAACTAACTCTGTGTGTGTGTGCATATATATATATATATATATATATATATATACATACACACACATACACTTACACATACATAATATATACGTGTGTATGTGTGTGTGTGTATATATGTATATGTATATATATATAGCCTTCTAGAATATCACATTCCAAGTCCTCTACTCTTTTAATGTGGAAGCTGCCACATTTTGTGTGATCCTGGCTGTGGCTCCATGATATTTGAATGGTTTCTTTCTGACTGCTTGCATTATTTTTTCCCTGACCTAGAAGCTCTGGAATTTGGCTATAATATTCCTGGAGGTTTTCATTTTGAGATCTCTTTCAGGAGGTGATTGGTGAATACTTTCAATTTCTATTTTACCCTCTGGTCTAGGATACCAATGCAGTTTTCTTTGGTGACTTCTTAAAATATGGTGTCTAGGCTCTTTTTTTGATTGTGGCTTTCAGGTAGTCCAATAATTCTTAAATTATTTCTTCTTAAACTATTTTCCAGTCAGTTGTTTTTCTGAAGAGATAGTTGACAGTTTTTTCTATTTTTTAAAAAATCTTTTTGACTTTGTTTTGTTTCCTGGTGACCCATGGAGTCATTAGCTTCCAATTCCCCAATTCTAATTTTTAAGGAATTATTTTCTTCAGTGAGCTTTTGGACCTCTTTTTCCATTTGGACAATTCTGTTTTTTAAGGGATATTTTCTTCAGTTATCTTTTGTGTTTCTTTTACTAAGCTATTGATTCTCTTTTCATTATTTTCTTATATCACTCTCATTTCTTTACCCAATTTTTCTTCTACCACTCTTATCTCTTTGTTAGGTTCTTCCCGGAATTCTTGATGGGTTTATGTCCAATTTGCATTTTTTTTTTTTTTTTGAGGCTTTGCTTGTAGCTCCTTTCAGGTTGTTGCCTTCTTCTGAGCTTCTGTCTTGATCTTCCCTGTCACCATAGTAGATTTTTTTTTTTTATAGTCAGGTACCTTTGTGGTGGTTGTTTGCTTGTTTTTCCAGCCTCTTTCTTAACTTTAAATTTTATGTTAAAATTCAACTTTGCTCAGCTGGGGGTAGGGAGATACTATCCTAAGCTTTAGACTTTTTGGCACTGCTATTTTCAGAGTTAGGTCTGGGGACCTGTAAGTTTTTCATTCTTCCAAAAAGGTGTGATCCAGGGAGAGGTGTGGTCACTGTTCTCCTGGTCCGTGTTCTAATTTTTATCCAGGAAGGGCCCCTGCCCCTGCAGCCACAAGTGCTAGTTCTTCTCTCTGCCCTGGAACTGCAACTCAGACCTGCATATGGGCAATGGAATTGTCAAACACTGCCTGGTTCTGCACCCAGTGTCAGCACAGGGGTTCCCTGTAATCTCTTTCTGACCAGCTGCCCAACCCTTTTACTGTCCCTGGGCTGAGAGCTCCCAAAGCTGCTGCTGCTGCTGTCCCAGCTGCCTTCAAGACCCTCTACTACCACTGCTGCCACATATGCACCCCACCCTGGTGTCACAGACCTCTCCTCACCACCTAAATTGTCTTGGGTCAGAAAAATGTCTCACCTTGACCTTTTGTTGGCTCTGCCACTCGAGAATTCAATTTGACCTGTTATTTTAAAGTTATCTGGAGGGGAATTCTGGGACTGTCTGGCTGGTTTGATGCCTCTACTCCACTATCTTGGCTTTGCCCCCCACCCAATTTTTAAAAATGTAAATGTATATTGGGTACAGGATAACATTTATTTGATCTCACAGATAATTAAGGAAACACATACAGGACTTGTAGCAGCCCGTAAATATTGGATACAATATTTCCAAGGAGGAAGAGGACTTCCTTCTCCCATATATGGTCCCCCAGACTCACAATATTTCTGGCTCAGACCATCTTTGTGGGAATACAATGAGAGAATAAGATACAATACAGTCTTTGAGTAGATTTGGTTGTAAGACTGATCTTCTTCAAATTGGCAACACCTGAGAAGCTGTTGGGATTTACCCAGATGATGCAGTCAGAGGGAGCTGCTGCTTTTATCATCCTGTGTTTGTGTTAGATGCACCATCCACACAAGTTTAATGCTAGAGTACTAGATGTTTCTCCAAAATGCCAGCCCATTTCCCCCTCCAACTGTGTGGATACACCCTGTCCAGAACTGTTTGGGTATTCACAATTCTCTTTGGAAACATGGGCAACAAGGCCAAATAAATGCCTGATAAACCTCAAAGATTTTTATTGTCCTGGTACAGTTTAGAGTAAACCCTTGTCCCATGATTTCTATGTCCTCAATTTTCTCCAAACCCATTTCCTTCACAGGACCCAAAAGCCTGTAAATTTAAGATCAGCTCTGGGAGTCAGAACCCTCATGCCAGTCTCACATGGATGAGTCATCATCATCCCGATAATAGCTAGTGTTTATATAGTGCTTTAAAGTTTTCAAAGTATTTCACATGTATTATCCCACGAGATACCCAAAACAAACCAGTGCAGTAGGTGCTATTATTAATTATCCCCACTTTACAGATGAGGAAATTGAGGCAGAAGTTAAGTGACTTGCTAAGGGTCCCACAGCTAAGAACTGAATAAGGCAAGATTCAAACTCAGATCTGCCTGATTCCAAGTCCGGTTCTGGATCCACTGTGCTATCCAGTCAACTCCACTTGGAACCTTGGAGTCTAAGAGGTGCTATTATTGGAGTGCCAGATCCGGCAGACCTGTCAAGCTGCAAAGTCTTTGAGCATTGGCCTGGTGAGGGACAGTATGTCTGCTGTGCAGGAACCAGAGGAGCTAAGCTTGGAAACATTCATCATTAAGCTGACTGAAAGGTGATAAATTTTTAGGTCATTAGAATAATTCTCAAAGACTATCTACTAAAACATATCAATCAAACAATAAGCATTTATTAAGCATCTACTGCATGCCAAGCACTCTTCTAGGCATCAGGGAAACAGTCCCCACCTTCAAGGGGTTTACACTTTACCTGGGCAAATGCATCCATATATAAGTAAATGCAAAAAAATCTCTATTTTGGCAAGTGCAGGATGGGGGAAGGTATTAGTATCTATGGGGAAATCTGGAAAAGGTGGTACTTGAAAGGAGCCAGGAATCCTAAGAAGTATAGGCGAGGAGAGAGAGTATTCCAGGCACGGCAGCCAGTCAGGGAGATGGGAGATGGTACATTGTGTATGGAGAACAGCAAGCAGGCCAGTTTGTTGGAAAGGATGGCAACGTGTTGCATGCCTAGAAAGACCAATGGTACCCCCCATTAGGGAAGGTTGTGTGACACCAATAATGCCACAGATCATTGAAATCTATCCCAGGACCCAGCTTTTCTGATTGTTGAGTAAGTGAGAGCAAACTCACTGAATCCACTCTGGTCAACTGCCCTGGGGCCAGTCTTCACACCTGGAACTCCTAAAACTTCAAAGTTTAACCTGGTCTTTGGCCATGCCCAAAGGGGGCAGAGACAATTGGGAGAGGGGAATGACCTGATAGAAAGGTGACAGTTATTCTGAATCTCAAGCTTGATCCCTGATGGGACCTAATGTGAAAAAGAAGGTAGAAGTCCTTGAGGGGAGCAAGGGGAAGAGAGAGAGGGGGTCAGCTGTTTCTTCTTTTACACCAACTGATGGAATGGCTACAGAGCTAGGCCCTCGATTCCCATTTCCTTGGGTTTCCATTGCAATGAGGGAGTTGGCATTCATTGGCATTGAGAGAATACCCTCTCCATTGCAGGTCTCCACATTCTCTGAAATTTACATCATCTTAGAATTTCTTGGAGCACTGAGAGGTTAAATGACTCACCCAGGCTCATGCAGTCAGTAGGTGTCAGAGGTGAGATTTGAATCCAAGTCTTCCTGACTTCAAGACCAGCTCTCTTAGCCACTACTCCATGCTGCCTCTCTGTTGTAGTTCAAATCCAAAAACTGTATGATTGAGTGAAGGAAGGGACCTTTAAGATCATTTTACCGGTGAAGAGACTGAAGTCCAATAAAACAAAGCAAATGAAGGTCTCACAGCTAATCCACCTGCGGTGGAGCCCAGGAAGGGGGGAAAAAAGCAATTCCCCTAATTCTCAGCAAAGCACTCTCCCTAATACAAAAACACAGGGGCTTCAAAGCTTTCATATGAAATATGGTTAACCAGGAGATGGTGAGCCAGAAATCTATCTCCTTCATATTTTAATGGTGAATGAAAATGGTTTGCAACTGAAAAAAAAGATTTTCTAGCTTCATCTAGATATTCAAATAAAAGGAAAACCCTAGAAGAATGTTATTCATCTGGTCACCTGGTTTAGTCATCAGAACAAGGGAATAAAATTAACAAGGGAATAAAATTGGTATCAATTGGTAAATGGTCAAAGGATTTGAACGGGCAGCTTTCAAAGAAAGAAATCTAAGCTATCAACGATCAACAATCCAAATCACTAATAATTAAAGAAATGCAAATTAAAGTCAACCTAAATTTAATAATATCTAATAATAGATAGCATTAATCTAGTGCTTTAAGGTTTGCAAAGTGCATTTTATATGTTATCTCATTTGATCTTCACAACAATTCTGTGAGATGGGTGTTATTATTAAGCCCATTTTCCAAATGGTGAAACCGAGGCTTGAGAGAGATAAAGTGACTTGACTTGCCCAGAATCACACAGAAAGTAAATATCTGAGTCAGATTTTAACTTAGGTCTTCCTGACTCCAACTTAGTATTCTCTCCATCATACCAAGGCTCAAACTCACGTTTCCATTTCATACTCCACAAGTTGGCAGTTGACCCGAAAAAAGAAAATGTCGAATTTTGGAAGGGCTTTGGGGAAACAGGTAGATTCCAAAAGCCCTAACTTCCCAGAGTCTTACTCTTTCTTCTCTGTTGCTTTCTCCTGGTGGGTCTCTGCTCTTGGTTTGATTTCTTCAGTGATAGTGTCCAGTGAGAGAATGTGTGGTAAGAATATATTGTAGAAGCAGTTCGTAGAACAGTGGATAGAGCGCAGGGCTTGGAAAGTAACAACACTTGAAATATCTACATCATAGGGATCCTTGTAAGATCCTTGCTACAGAAATGTGTTAGATTATTAGAGCTGTGTATTATGGTAAAGAACTGGACATTAGAAGTGGCCCTATGGATAGGATGAGAAAAGGAAAGGGGAGTCTTACTATGAGCCCTAGAGGAAGAGTTGCAGCTCCTACTATGAGGGGAATTTTTAGGTTTGAGATCTAGTCTGGGCTGTCTCTGACATTGATGGGGTGGGGTGAATTCCTCCAAGTCAGCCAGGCACATCCCCAGAATGCCAGGTCATCGGGCAGCATACTTTTCTACCCCCATTGTCCCATCCAGAAACATGTGGCTTTCTCCAAGGACACAAGGGAAGTGCCCCCATTGTTCTATGAAAAAAAGTCCTACATCAGACACAGTTCACCTTCATTTCCATGATATAGAAGAGGGGCAAAGTATGGTCAGACACAGTCCCTGTTCTCTCCATAGGGTAGGAGTGTAAGCAAATAAGACTGAGATCTAAGAAGAGGGACAGTTACCTGGTGCCCAGGCTAAAGTTTGGCATTTAAATATCTACTCAGGGGGGCACCAGCCCTGAAGTCAGGAGGACCTGAGTTCAAGTCCAGCCTCAGACCAAACACTTGACACTTACTAGCCGTGTGACCCTGGGCAAGTCACTTAACCCCAATTGCCTAAGAAAGAAAGAAGAAAAAAAATCTACTTAGTAGATAAAAATTCTGGGTCTAGAGTTAGAAAAACCTGAGTTCAAATCCAGCCTCAGACACTTACTAGGTGTGTGACCCTGAGCAAGTCACAACATCTATTTGCCTCCATTTTCTCAACTGTAAAATAGGGATAATAATATTGCCTACCTTCCAGGGTTGTTGTACTTAGCTTAATATTTGTACTTGTGCTTAGTGCAGTGTCTGACACACAGAAGGAGAAATATTTATTAAGCACTTTCCCCAAGTCAGGCACTATACTAAGTGCTGGGGATATAAAGAGGCAAAAGATAATCCCTGCCCTCAAGGAGTTTACAGTCTCACGGAGGAGACAACATGTAAACAAATACATATAAAGCAAGCTACATACAGAATAAATAGGAAATAATTAATGGAGGGAAAGCACTAGACTTAAGCTTAATAAATGCTTATTCTCTCTCTCCCCCTCATGAAAATCCAAAAGAGTCTTCTTTGGAAAGGTAAATTGTTGGTTCTAATATTTCCTGTGTGCCCTAGGAGATGGGGTTCCATAGCAGACCTAAATTAGTTCTGCCTTGAATCTGTGGCTGAAATAGTCACATGATCTCTCAGTGACCCAGGCAGCTAAGACTAGTGGCTGAGCATTTTCTGATTAGCAATGTTATAAAAGGAATTTTCTCCCCTGACCTCCCCTTCCACAGGTGAAATCACAGGTTCAAAAAAAAAAAATCCTGCTAAGTTGCTTCCTACAACAAATATATAATTTTTTTCTTTTGGGTTGTATTAGTTCAGCAGAGTTAGATTAAAAGATCAGCTGAGTGCAGGTACCATGCCTTAATTATCTTTCTCCCCCAGGCTCAGGACCTGTCACCTAATCATAGCTGACATCTAAACATACACAGCTGTAAGGTCTGCAAAGAGTTTTACATTTATTATCATATTTGATAAAAACTTGTTGAAGAAATGAGTGAGAAAGATGGTGAGTTGAAAGATGAGCTTTGGCAACATAGGGTAGTATAATCAGCCCGGAATTTATAGTAGAGAGGGCATGGATTCAAATCCCGGTCCTACGACTTACTATCTCTGTGACCTTGAGGAAGCCCCTTCTCTGGGTCTCAGTTTCCTGAGCTGTAAAATGAGAGGTTAGGCTGTGTAAGAACTGCTTCAGCTCTAAATTCTACCATCCTTAGTTTTTTTTAGGTCCATCCCTTTTTCATCCCAATCTAACTTTAGGCATTTTCTTTCTGGGGCTCAGTTTCCCCATTTGAGAAACAGAATTAATGTTCTCTGGCCTGGCACCTTCTTACCTTCTTCTGCACACTATTTTCTCCCTGGCATCCTACAGCTTGGCATTTTATGTACCAGCAATGCTGACCTACTTGTAGTTCCTGGAACACGGCACTCCATCTTTCCTCTCCTTACCTTTTCGTTGGCTGCATCCAATGCCTAGAACACTCTACCCACGTATCTCTGCTTCTAAGTTTCTCTGGCTCTCTTCAAGACTCTGGTCTTCCTCAGGAGGCCTTTCCCCACCTCCCAACCTCAACTGTTAATGCCTTGCCCTCTGAGATGACCTTCCATCTACTCAGCCTATACCTTTCATGTACCTAGTTTATTAACTTATCTTCCACTAGAATGGAAGCCCCTCAACATATTTTTGGACATGGCCAATGTGGGTATTTGTTTGGCTGGACTACGCATACATGTTATGTGCTTAAAAGAACTGTTGGGAGAAGGGGCATTGGAAGGGAAAGCGAATATATGAATGCTTTGGGGTTTTTTTAATGGAAGCTCCTTGACGGCAGAATTGGTTTTGCTTCTCATTGTATCCCCAGTGCTTACACAATGTCTAGCACATAGCAGGCGCGTCCTAAATGCTAATTCCTTCCCCTTGCCTATAAGACTGTGAGCTCCTGAAGGGCAGGACCATCTCTTCCCTCTCTTTGTGTCCCCAGTTCTTAGCTCAGCGCCAGACACACAGTGGGCACTTTATGAATGCTTGTTTGAGCTCCTGGAGGGCAAGACTGTCCCCATCACTCAGCTCAGCGCCAGGCACACAGTAGGCACTTCCCCTATAAAACTGTGAGCTCCTGGAGGGCAGGACTGTCCCCATTGCTTAGCTTAGTTCTTAGCACACAGTAGGCACTTCATGAATGCCTGTTTCCTTCCCTCTCCCCATCAGATTGAGCTCCCGGAGGGCAGAACTGTCCCCATTGCTTAGCTTAGCTCTTAGCACACAGCAGGCACTTCATGAATGCCTGTTTCCTTCCCTTTCCCCTACCATACTGAGCTCCTGGAGGGCAGGATTGTCCCCATCACTCGGCTCAGTGCCTGGCACACAGCAGGCACTTCATGAATGCCTGTGTCCTTCCCTTCCCCTCTAAGTCTGTGAGCTCCTGGAGGCCAGGACCATCTCCTGCCTCTCTTTGTGTCCCCGCGCTCACCTCAGCGCCCGGCACACAGTGGGCGCCTCCTACGCGCGGGTGAGGACTCGCTCTCCTCAGGAAGGCGCCCTGCTCTCCAGGGCGGCTCTCCGGGAGGAGGACGAGCCCGTGCCCGGAGGCCACAAGCCACTCAGACTTGGCGGACTGCGCTCACCTAGGCGACTTCTGTCCCTCACCTAGGCGACTGCTGTCCCTCTCAGAGGCCGGCGCCCCCCAGCCAGTCCCGGCCGGCCCCGCCCAAGCGGGCCCCGCCCCTTCTCCCGGCCTTCCACCAATCCGAAGGCGGTACCCCGGCCCCGGCTCCTCGGGCCGGGCGCGGCGGCCAATGGGAGCGCGGGAGCGGGCGGCATGCAAATGAGCAGGTGTGCCGAGGCGGCGGCTGGCCGGAGCGGGCCGGCCCGGCCAGGGGTTGTAAGCGGAGCGGCAGCGGGGCTGGAGAGCACACGGGCCCCGGGCTCCTGCGCTTCCTCTGCGGCCATGGCCTCCGTTCCGCCGCCGCCGCCGCCGCCGCCGCTCTTCTCGGCCGCCGAGGTGCAGCGGCGCTGCGCAGACGGCGCCTGCTGGGTGCGGCGCGGCGCCCGCCTCTACGACCTCACGGGCTTCGTGAGGCGCCACCCGGGGGGCGAGCAGCTGCTGCGGGCGCGCGCCGGCCGCGACGTGAGCGCCGACCTGGACGGGCCGCCGCACCGGCACTCGGACAACGCGCGCCGCTGGCTGGAGCAGTACTACGTGGGCGAGCTGCGCGGCCCCACGCAGGTACGGTGCTCGCCTGCCCGGGCCCCCGGGGCCCCCGGCGCCCCCGGGCCCCCGGCGCCCCCAGCGCTGCTGCCTGTCCCCCTACTCACGGACCCCTCCGCCTCGGCGATGCGGCCTGGGAGCCCGCGCTGCCCCTGCCGCCCGTGCTCTGCCACGCCGTACCCACCTGCGGGCGTCCCCACTTGTCTGTCACGTCTGTACTCACCTGTGCCCTCATTCACCTTGTCCTGCTCTGACTCACCTATCTTTCCACTCACTGACCGTTTCTGTCTGCCTGTCCCGTCCACCTCTGCGATTCTAGGCCAGGGAGCTCCTGTGTGTAGTGTTACGCCCACCTCTGCTGTCTGCCATGCCCCCCCCCCCCCAGTCTGCCACCTCGACTGTACCCTGTTCACCTGCCCGTCTCCCTCCGACTCTGCTGTCTCTCTCCCCACTCACCGACCACTTCTGTCTGCCTGTTCCTCCACCTCCCCTATCCCGGATCCTCCGAGCTCATGCTGTTTGTCATCCCCACCTGTCATCCCCTCTGCTTACCTGTCCGCCACTTACTCATCTTCACTGAGTTATCTCCCTCCTATTCAGCTGTCTCCCCGCTCACTGACCACTTGTTTGCTCTCCCCCCATCCCCATGATTCCAGCGTACTTACCTATACCCCACTCTATTGTCTTCTTCCTGCGCAACTCTCTCCTCATTCATCTACCTCTCCTGTTCTCCTGTCCTCCCCTCTGTGATTCCAGCAAACTCAGGCATGAGTCACCCTCTCTCACTCACCTGGCTTCCCTTCCCTGTCCCCATTTTCCCTTCTAAGCCCATTTTCCCTTCTTCCTGTCTCACCTGCCATGCTCCCAGCTCACCTGCCCCCTACTCACCTGTCTCCCACTCATCAATTTCCCCTTCCCCTGAAACTCTCCTGTCCATCTGCCACCCTCACCTGTCATGTTCCCAGCTCACCTATCCCCATTTGTTCCCCTTATCTGTCCCTTTCCCTTCACACCTGTCTTCCCTCATCTGTCCATGTCTCCCCCCACACTCCTATTTGAGTCTGGACTCCCCCTTCCTGACTATCTACTTTTTCTGGAGTGCAGCTAGTTCAGATGTACCCCAGCAGGTTCACTTGTGATTCCCCTCCACCCGGCACTGTTCTGCCTTCCCTCTGTGCTTCTCAGTTAACCTCTATTATTTCTAAATTAATAATGCAAATGCTTTCTCCTAGAACCTTTCACTCATCTTTATCCCTAGTCCTTCAATCCTTTTCTTCTCCTCTCTAGAAACCATCCCTTCCTCACCCTGTCCCCCAATGATTTCTCTCAATCTGACTCTTCCCAGTTCCATTTCTTCGCTGGGTCATTATTCCTTCCTGTGCTTTCTCTCTGCATTTCTTTTCTTATGGCTCCAGGTCACCAAACCCCATTTCTGGTCCTAAGATTTCACACCTCAACTCTTCTCTCTTCCACCTCCCGCCTCCAAATAACCTTTGCTTCCCTCATGTGCCTACCACACCCCACCAAAAATAAGTGATTTATCCATCAATGATAAGTCTTGTTCCTTCACTCCCTGTCACTTTGGGCTCCCCTCAACTTGCTGGCAGCAAAGATTGATGTCCTTTGCCTGCCTTGGATTTTCTGGTAGACAATCCCTGTTGCTGCCTTGGGCTTTGTCTCACCTCCTTTAAATCCTGTGATCCCTGTGACTCCATGGGCATTAGAGGCAGGGCATATTTCTGCTGGTCTAGCAAAAGTGAGACAGCATGGGACTCCAGGCAGCTTAGCTCTTGCCTTCCTTGCCTGGAAAGTAGAGTCTGAATACCTAACATCGTGGGTGTATAGAGAGGACCTAGCCTCATCAGGCTCAGTGACCATAGGTAACTCACTTCTCTTTAAGCCTCAGTTTCCTTATCCAAAAAAATGGGAATAGTAATGGCTGCACTCTATACTTCTGAATTGTTTTTAAGGATAAAGGGGTTTTTTTGGGGGTGGGGTTGTTACAAACTGTAAAAGAGTTTTTTGCTCTTATTATCCCACTGAGTCTCTCGATTATTGGATTATTGTAGCTGCCCCCAACAAATACTTTGAAATCTTTGGGAGTTAAGTGATGATACCTTCTGGTTCTGGCCACACTCTTCTCATGGGGCCAGAGGTTAAGTTTCCATTAGACTTTCTTGCCTAATTCTCAGGTGGTTTTGGGTGGGTGTAGAGTAATGTATCCTCAGAAATTGTTTGATAATTGGGTCAGGCGGAAGATGCAATCTGTAGTCACAGTCATGAATTAAATAGGGAAGGTTAGGATTTAACCTCCAAAGCTCTATGCCTCAAGTTCCTTCAAAGCAGAAACTTCTCCTTGTATCTCCCAGAACTATTAAGTACAATGGGTTGCCAAAGTATGTACTCAAAAATGTCTACTGAATAAGCAAATGTATGTGGAGTTCTTCTGCGCCCCTAGTTCGAAACAAAGGGCTAAGTAGAAGGATTTCCTTTTTTCTGGGTGAGAGGGAATGAAGCAGCAGGGGACCATGAGCGTCATGACCTTCAGGTGGTCTATCATGCCTCACAGTCCCTCCCTCAGTTCTCAAGTTTCAGAGGAGGTGGTGTCCTTGGTCCTGAGCATTCCATCAGTACCCCACTCTGCTGACAATCCTGACACAAACCTACCTTCTCTCACTCCTCATCCCTTCTCCCCAATTCTCCCCTGCTCACAAATAATCCAGAGAAAAATGAACAAAGTCTACATCCCTTGCCTTGGATGAGTGACTTACCTTAGTCAGGTTGAACAACTGTTATTCTTGTCCTCAGCAGGCTGGTTCCAGGGTAGAGGTGAGAGTTTGAATGAGAACTTGAACCCTGCCCCCCTCCCCAACGTAAACTTGGGGGAAGCCAACTCAGGTACTGCCCCCTGGAAGAGATGTGACTGCTGATAGACACTTGTTCCACATTCCAGTTACCTGTTCCCTTAAATGTTTTTTTTTTTAATTTTTGTTATAAACTTATTGTTTAGTTTAAGAGGGTTAAAAAAATTTTTTTAAGTAGGGCTTCCTCATAGACTCTTCCTGTTTTATAAACTTAACCTAGACCACTCTCTTAGACCTAAGCAAATATAACAAATACTAATAAAGAAATAATCTAACCAAAAATGGAGTAAATCTTCAAAGGAAACTCAAATGTAAACTACTTCAATTTATTATTAGCAATAATTATATATATAGTGTATATGTATATACACATGTCTTTAAAAATAAGAAAAAATATTTGCTGTATCCTCTTCTTCATCTGTGCTCTAAAAGATGCCTTTCCATTTTTTAAAAGGTGGTTATGGCCAGAGTATGTGCACTTTTCTTATTCTGCTGACCTCTCTTTGCATATCTTCATATAGGTTTTTCCTTGTAGCCTTCATATTTTATCATTTTTCTGATGCCCTGATCATCAGTTACACAATTTGTTCCGAAAGTCTTCATGTAGTTTTAAGCTATTAAAACTTAAACTTTGGTGTCCCAAAAATCTATGCACTTTGGCAGTTTGCATAAAGACTTGTGGGACACCAGAGTTTAAGTTTTAACAGCTTAAAACTGCACAAAGACATTTGGAATCCTGTTATTAATATAGTATACCTTAACTTGTTCAACCATTTCCCAAACCTTGGATATTTTAGTTGTTTCTAATCTTTTTTTAAAATTTTGTTTAACCACAGCATTCATATTATCCCAAATGCCAAAACACATAACAAACCACTTCCCTCCAAAAGTACCATACCCCCACACTTCAGCATTAAAAAGTATGCTTGACTGGCGCTGAAATATGAAACATGCTGCCTGTCATTTTGGTTATAAAAGGAAAGGAAAGGCGTGGTGCTTTCATTTTAACAAATTAGTACCAAGATGGCCTATTTTATCTAACTAGAATTTTGTGGCAGTTTAAAATTCTCTTCCTTTATGTACTTCCTATGTCTATTGTTATTTTGACTTGACTTTCTTTATTTGTTATTTCCAGTTTTTCATTATTACAAATGAAGCCGCCATGTTGTTGTTGTTCAGTAGTGTCTAACTCTTCGTTGACCTCAAGGACTACAGCACACCAATGCTGTCCATGGGGTTTTCTTGGCAAAGATACTGGAGTGGTTTGCCATTTCCTTCTCTGGTGGATTAAGGAAAACAGAAGTTAAATGATTTGCCCAGGGTCACACAGTTAGTAAGTGTCTGAGGCCACATTTGAACTCAGATCTTCCTGACTCAAGGCCCAACATCTCTATCCATTGAGCCATCTAGCTGCCCCTATACCTCTGTAACTCCAATTTTCCTTTTAATTATGTCTTTAGGATTTAGAACCAGCAAAGGGATCATTGGGTCAATTTAAGTAATTCTTAAATGCATGAACTTAGTAAACCTCATAAGAAATAAGCAGAATATTGTCTTTAACCCTAAATGAAATAATGTAGTTTGAATTATTTCCATTTTTGGTGAATATATATGTATGTATAGATATATGTGTATCATATATATGTATTAATATATATGATACATTTGTATACATGTATTAATATATAATACATACATATATGTATCTGTAAAATATTGTTTTGTTAAAATAGGACAATTTATTTGCCGTGTGCCTTTCCACACGCTCTCTGGGTACTTACAAAGCTTTGTTGACCTTGTTTCTTTATGTGTGTTGTGTATGTCATCTGTGTTCATTATTCTTCTTAACTGACTGACTGTGATTTTCATTACTTATTAAAAATCTTTCCACGTAACTTGTCATCTTTACTCAGTTTCTTATCACCTTCAAGTCTGCCCTTGACCTAGGGAGGCATATCCAGCTCAAGTCCTCTTCTGTCCCCAGTTCATAGGAAGGTGTATTTATTTGTCCTTGTGCTTTAAAAATCTTAAAAGGCATTGGGGTAGTTTTAAATGGAAAGGTCAGAAAAGAAATTGTGGATGGTATATCGTAAGACTAATGATAGCTAGCATTTTTATTTGGTTTGACAAGCATTATCTCACTTAAATCTCATGATAAACCCCACGTGGTGGATAGGAAGACTACCTATCTATAACTCTATACTCAGAAAGCTTGCTTTTTGAAGACTGTAACCAATCAATTAATCAGCAAGCATCATGAAGCACCCACTTTGTACTGAGCCTGGAGAATGAAAAGATACAGGTGAAACAACCCCTGCCCTCCTGGAGCTTACATTCTAATAGACATGGGCATATACAACATGGGCATATAGTAGAGTATATATGAATATGTATATTAAAATATCCATGAAATATATAGTGCAGAATATATGAAATAAATACAGAGTAATTCGAGGAGGGAAGGTAAAGGCAGCTGAGGGTGGGCAGAGAGAGTAGAAACCGAGAAAGGCTTCCTGTAGAAGATGGCCCTAAATGAAGTCATGACAGACACCAGGGTTTCCAAGAGGATCAAGTGAAGAGGGATGGAGAACATTCAATCTGAAGGTCCCTGAGAAGGCAGGTGGAGCGCTGGGTGAGAACAATAGCAGATAGGCCAGTAGGACTGGATTGTAGAGTGTTACAAGGGATCTCCCTCTCCCTCTCCCTTTGCCTCTTCTCTCACCCCTTCTCTCTCTCTCTCTCTCTCTCTCTCTCTTTCTTTCTTCCTTTCCCTTTTCACTATCCCTATCTCTCTCCCTCTTTCTCTTCCTCTCCTCCATCAGAATTCTCCTAAGACATACATTGTCCCTTTCAGCATTTAATTCTGAGCAAGCTTAGCAATGCATGGGACAGAAAACGTGTTTTTGTTTAAGTTTAGGAGAAGAGTGACCCTCTCTATCCCCATCTCTTATTTCTGGGGCAGCAATGCTGGGACCTGCTATTTAAACCAATAGGCTGGCAGCTACATAGTCCCTCTAGTCAGGGCAATGGGAAGTAAAGATTGCTCAAGGTGACGGTGAAAGCTGTCCAGGGGGAAGGGAGAAGCAGAATAACAAGAATACAGTCTTGTTATTTTAGGCTGAAGTTCAGTTGATGAGCAGAATTCAATATCTCAAAGATTCCTTTCCCACAAGATGCCCCAGATTAAACCCACTTTCTTATCTTAGAATTTGGAGGTCTTAGAGTAGAGGTGGGAGTGTCATTTATACCTTCCCATGCCCCGCTTTGCTCCACTCCTGCTTTGCCCCACCCCCACACACAAGGAACAAGTCAGACAAGTTTGAGCCAATAAATTGTGGGACAGCTGGAGGAGTTCTGTTTCAGCCACTAGTTGAGGAAGGACTGAAACTGTCTGTTCCATTGTCAGTGAAATTGCTGACCAAGAATTTCTATGGCACTTTTGAGATAGATCTGCCTTCAAGGTCCTGGGTGGGAATTGGGCTGCCACTACATTTTTTAAAAAGCTTGAAGGAACTGGCATTCCCAGTCTAGGGAGAAGAAAGCTATGGAGGGGTTGATGGAGGATAGTTATATCCAAGATGATGCCTAGCTACCTTCCACTGAAGATAGAACCAAAAGAGATGGGCGTAAGCTAAGGCATGAGGGTCAGAGGTGAGGAACAACTTAGGTCGTATTCTGTGTTAGGTCAGCTTCTGAAGGCAGTGTTATGTGATAAAGAGGGCCAGTTGTGTACAAATTCTAGCTCTGTGACTTACTGCCTGAATGACTTTGAACAAGTCTCCAAATCTCTAGGTCTGTTTCCATGATTTTTAAAATGAAAAGGTTAGGGGCAGCTAGGTGGTGCAGTGGATAGAGCTCTGGCCTTGAAGTCGGGAGGATCTGAGTTCAAATCCAGCCTCAGACAATTGACACTTACTAGCTGTGTGACCCTTGGCAGGTCACTTAACTCCGATTGCCTCATCAAAAAGCAAAAATAAAATAAAATGAAATGAAAAGGTTGGACTCAGTGATCACTTGGGTGTCTTCCAGCTCTAAATTTTGGTCCATTAGGCTCATAGGACTCCACAAACTAGAAGGAATAGATTATTATCCTACCTGGACTACATATGTGGTGGTTTTTTGATTGTACTTTCACAAATTCCTCTTGGTTTTAGGATTCTGGATGAACGCTTTATAGGGTGGCCAGTCTTGCCACACCCTGAGCCATCACCTTATCAGTCTTATCACAGAGATCATGGAACTCCAGCCTCAACCTTCTCCTTCCAATGGCAAACCCTCTGAATCTTCCTGATGATCTGGTCTCCAGCCTTTCATGCTCAAGAGTGTTTTCAAGTTTAAGTGACCTCCCTTGGATTTATAAACCTGACCCTGCCATTCCTGATGCATGCAAAGACTGAACTGTAGGTCTCTCTTCCTCTTCCCCTCTCTCAACGTCCCAGACCTTTTGGTGGTCCTGGAGTTCAGCTATCCCTCAGGGCCAGCCTTGCAAAAGGTTTGTACTGAAGGGACTATTAGTGTCTTTTAATTTAGCATTTGAATGGCTTCCTAGATGAGAACTTCTGTCTCCTGGGCCCCTCTCTGGAGAGGTCCATGCTCTAAACACCTTCCTCAGAGATAATCATTTCCTTTCTGTGTTTTGTTTTGTTTTTTTTTTTTTTACACTGGACTTGTGATATTTTTCTTATCTGTGTGGGTAGTTTCAGGTGAGAAGACTTCCTCTTCCCATCAACATCTGTCCTGCAACCTTTAACCTTAGAGAGTTACCTAAGACATTGGGAGGTTAAGTGACTTGCCCAGGGCTACCATACCAGCATGTATCTGAGATGAGACTTGAACACAGGTCTTCCTGACTTTGAGGCCAGCTCTCTATTCATTGTGTCATTCTGCCTTTATTGCAAAAAAAAAAAAAAGTTACAGAAAAACAGAATGTCAGAGCTAGAAGCAACCTTAGCCATTATCAATTCTATCCTCATTGTTTTACAGAAAAGGAAACTGAGGTAAAAGATGGCATTTCAACAGGATGACTCACAGTCATTGTTGGTTCTTCTTTTCTGTGAGCCTTCCTTTCTTCAATATACCAGTTTAGGGGACAGTGCCCCACCTTTTCTGACCTGCCCAGGAGACCCCTGACCGGGGACTTTATAAAGGACCACCTCAGGCATGGGCCTTTTTTGTGGTTCTAAAGTCATACCTACCCATGAAGAAAGAAAGACTGGTTAGCATAGGAGTGTGGAGCTGAGAAAAGCACTTCCTGAAACAGAGCTCTTATCTCAGATCTAGGTGTCTGAGGATTCTGACGTGTCCAAAGCCACAGAGATGCCGAGTGACTGATGGCGCCCACACTCAGCTCCTCTGCCGTCAAGCCCGAGGTTCTTTACCCTGAACAACGCTTCAATCCAGAGTGTGTCTGTCCACAGTCCAACACTTAGAGCAAAGCAGGAGGACTGAGGTTTCACCACTTCCCTCCATGATCCATTCCAAGGGTGAACTCTCACTGCCTTGAAACCTTACCATCTAACATGAAATCTGTCATGTTGCTTGCAGTGGGGGAGGATATGAAATTTAGTGGTTAAGCCTTCTAAGAATTTTCTGATTGAAACTATATGTTGTAATGGAAACTGCATTCATCCGTTTAATAAGGATTTACTAAGGATCTCCTACGTGGCAATGGATAGAGTGCTGGATGCATAGTCAGCAAGACCTGAATTCTAATCCTGCCTCAAACACTACTAGGAATGTGACCCAATGACCCTAAAACAATCATTTATGTTCTCCCCACCTGTTTCCTCATCTGAAAAACAGGGATATTAACTCCACATACCTCACAGAGTTGTTGTGAGCAGCAAATGAGATACCACAGAAAAAGTGCTTTGCAAACCTCAGAGCGCTATACAAATGTCAGCTGTTATTATTTTTAGGACTATGTGCCAGGCGCTGTGCTGGGGATGCAGAAACAAGAAACAAAACAGAGCCTTGGATTCAGAGTCAGAGGGCTTGCATTTAAATGCCAACTGCCATTCATTGACAAGCTGGGTGGCCTTAGAGTGAATTGATTCTTTCTGGGCCTCAGTTCCATGTGTAAAATGAGGGGGTTAGGGGTGTGTGTGTGTGTGACAGAGACACAGAGACAGACAGACAGACAGAGATGAGAAGCGGCCAGGCCTAGTGAATACATGAATAAGGCATTTAGTAAATACTTCAGATGTGCAAAGCATTGTGCTAACTACTAGCTCCCATTCTAAGGGGGCAGACCACGATAGTAGGGAAGGTTTTGACAGCAAGTCAGATTGAAAAGTCCCATGGCCCATTGGGTTCAATGGCAAAGCAGTCTAATAGATCCAGAGTCAGGAGTTTTTGGGTTCAGCTCCCAAAGCTGACACACACTAGTTAAGTCTCTTAATATCGCAATGCCCCCAGAAAAGTTACTAAGACAGAGGCCCTTAACCTATGGATAGATTTCACGGGTTCTGTGAACTTGGATGAGGAAAAACTACTTTATTTATACTTATATATTTATTTATACTTATACTTTATAAAATCTTTATTTTTACTCACCTTTGGTTTGCTTGGTAATCCTATGTATTTCATGCATTTAAAAACATGATTTTGATGAGTCCATAGGCTATATGTCACCAAAAGAGAGCAGTATACAAAAATGGTTAAAAATCCCTGCTTTAAGACTCAGAGTTGCAGCATAGGGGTCAGTCTGCATTGGGGACGGTTCCCTATACCAATGAGGCAGCAAGATGGCTCAGTGGATAGAGTGTTGGGCCTGGAGTCAGGAGAATCTGAGCTCAAATTCAGCCTCAGACACTCACTAGGTGTGTGACCCTGGGCAAATTACTTAATTTATGTTTGCCTTAATCCACTGGAGGAGATGGGAAACCACTCCAGTATCTTTGCCAAGAAAACACCAAATAGGGTCACAAAGAGTCAAACATAATTGAATGATTAAACAACAAAATACCAATGAAAGTTTAGGGTGGGACGAAAAAAATGCAATTGTAGATTTCAAATGGAAAGGGACCTTCAAGGTCATCTAATCCAACCCTCTCGAAAATGAAGAAACGGAAACCTAGAAAGGTGAGGTAATTTCCCCAAGGTCACGGACATTGTAAACAGCAGTGGTGTGATTTAAATCTAGACTCTTGACTTCATGTCCTCTGCTCTTGTCACCAACACCAGATAGTGCCTTGAGGTTTACAAAGGACTTTCCTCAGAACTACCTGGTTATGTGGAGAGTCCAAATATTGTTATCTCCATTTTTCAGGAGAGAAAACTTTGCCCATGGTCACATAGCTATTCATGATTAGAGTTGAGATATGGAACTAGACCTCAATATTTCCAGCACTCTCCACTACTCTGTGTTGCCTGAGGCTATGGGCTTTGGAAAAAGAGGGACCTCAGCTGTTCTGGCAAGAGTAGCTAAAAATGTTTCAAGTGCCTCTGAGCTTAGGACCCAAGTACTGAAAAGTGGGGGCTTAGGGGAGTAAGTAGCAGGGAGTCCCATGGAGGGGAGGGCCCTGCTGCCAGCTCAGGAATACCCAAAACATCAGTGTTAAGCAGACAGAGCCTAGCTTCTTATGTCTGGGGAACCTGCCAAACAGCTCTTGCTGCCTGAGCAAAATGGAAAGTCGAGATAAGGAACATGCCAACTCCAGGGGAAGGAACTTATTTCTATGTGCCCCAAAGGGTCTTTCCTGAGTGTGACATGTGCTTAGCCAAACAGGTGCCCCTCTAATCCCACCCAACCCTGGCCTTTGGCTGTTGATGGTACATTAAGAGCCCTGAGCACAGGCTTCTAGTAGGGGTAAGTACAGTCAATCAGTCAACCACTAGGTATTTGTTAAGTCAAGTCAAGAGGCATTGATTAAGTGCCTACTTAATGTGCCTGTGCCAGGCTCAGGATAGAAGCAAGGGCAGGGGAGGACCCTGCCCTTAGGAACTCACAATCTAATGGGGGGAAGGAAGAGTGGGAAGGGGCAGAGAAAACAAACAACCATTTGCAAACAAGATATACACAGGATAAAATGGAGATTATCTTAGAAGGGAAGGGGTTAAGGGGGGTCTAGGAAAGGCTTTTTTTATTTATTTTTTTTATTTTTGGTAAGGTGATTGGGGTTAAGTGACTTGCCCAGAGTCACACAACTAGTAAGTGTCAAGTGTCTGAGGTCAAATTTGAACTCAGGTCCTCCTGACTCCAAGGATGGAGCTGTATCCACTGCGCCACCTAGCTGCCCCTCCAGGAAAGGCTTCTGGTAGAAGGTAGTATTTTAGCTGGATTCTGAAAGAGGTCAGGAAACCGGAAGATGGAGATGAAAAGGGAAAGCATTCCAGGCGTGGAAGACAGCCACTGAAAATCCCCAGAGTCAGGAGATGAGCGTTTTGTGCAAGGAGCAGCAGGGAGGTCAGTGTTGTTGGATCAAAGAGTCTGTTGTGGAGTGTGAGGTGTGAGAATCTGGAAAGATGGCAGGGGCAGGGGGTGGGGGCAAGTTAGGAAGAGCTTCAAATGCCAACCAGAGGATCTTCTGTTTGATCCTGGAGAGAAGAAGGAGTCACTGGAGTTTAGTGAGTAGAGGGATGACTTGGTTAGACCTTTTATTTGGGAAGATGACTTTGATAGCTGAGTGGGGGACAGACTGGAGTGAAGGGAAACTGGAGATCGGGGAAACTAGCCCAAAGGCTAATGCAGAAGTCATAGGAAAGTTTGATTATCTACTATTTAACTGGCTCAGTACTAAGCATTGGGGATTCAAGTACAAAGACTGATCGCTAAGCCCAAGGAGCCTGCATTTTGACCGCAGCCTTGATGGAAGAGATGTTGTCAAACTAAGAGAACCCAGCAGGCAAGGTGGAACAGCACCTGTCGTACCAGGTGCCTGGACAAAGAAGTCCCTCACTATGGCTCCCTCTCATCATCTTTTCCCCAAACTAGAAGAATGCAGATTCTCTCCCAAGCTCACAATTATTGCCCTCTGGGAGTTTCTTCCTTGTCTTTCACTGTTCCAACAGTCCAAGGAGAAGTGGCCAGAGACCCCAAATGAAGGAACCAAAAAAGCTCTTCCCAGACCCTGGAAAAATTTCAGTTCCCTGGTAACTGCTGTAGAAACTCTAGGTATTCTACCCAAGACATCCTGAGGCTAGGATAAGTGAGTGTCGTTCCTGACAGCTCCTTCCGAACTACAGCTTTTACCAAAGGGGGCTGAACACATTCAATTTCAAGTCAATCCGGTATATATTTATTAAGTACCTACTACGTGCTGGTCACTGGGTATACCGAGATAAAATCCCTGACATAAAGGAGCTTACATCCTCCAGTGACAATCTAAAATGGGTCCATGTAGAGAAATATGAGATAATTTTAAGAAGGGGAGAGCAGAACAACAGAAGGGAAGAGGAAAGGCCTCATGTGAGAGGTGGTGTCTGGACTGAGTCTTGAAGGAAGCTAGGGATGCTAAAAGGCAAAAAATAAGAAGGGAATACATTCTAGCCATGGAATATCATCTGGAGGGAAGAGTGGAGATAGGAGATGGACAGCCAGGAGGCCAGTTTGGCTGGAAGGGAAGTAATATCAAATCCATCTAGAAAGATAGGCTGGAGCCAGACTATGGAGGGTTATAAATGACCAACAGAAGAACTTGTATTTTATCCTGAAGGCAATAGAGAAAACCTAAGGATTCTAGAGCAAGAAAAGGACGTAGTCCAACCTGTACTTTAGGAAAATATATTTTGGCAACTATGTCATGGATAGACTAGAGAGCAGGGAGGGTGATTTAAGAGGCTGTTGCAGTAGTCTAAGGTGGCAGTTCTGAAACTATTTGATCTCAAAACCCCTTTATACCCTTAAAATTATTAAGGATACCCCCCAAAAGAGATTTTATGTGGGTTCTGACTAAATATTTACTATTTTAAAAATCAAGATATCATAGTATTGTTATGAAAATTATTTGGGTGTCCAGACCTCAGTTTGAGAACTGCTGGTCTGGTAGAGATTTGGGGAGAACCTAAGCAAGAGTGGTGCCCATATGAGTAAAGGAAAGGGGATGTATGTGAGCAGAGATGTGGAGACAGAATCAACAAAACAAGGCAACTGATAGAATATGTAAGGTGAGGAAAAGAAGGGTTGAAGGTGACTGGAAAGAAGATATTTTGGAGGAGAGGGAAAGATAATGAATTCCATTTGGGGCACGTTGAGTTTAAGATGCCAATGAATCATCCAGCGGCTAGTTAGTGACATGAGACTGGAGTTCAGAAGAGAGATTAGGTCAGAAAATATACATTTGGGAACCATCTACCAAGAGATGATTGAACCCAGGAGAGGTGATAAGATCACCAGTTAACAAACATTTATAATTAAGCACTTCCTATGGACCAGGCACAGTGCTAAGCACTGGGAATTCAAAGACAAAATCAAAAACCTCAAAGACCTCATAATCTCATTTCTCTAAGAGAAACAGGAAAGACAGAAAAGAGAAGGTCCAATACAGGGCCTTGAATCACACCAAGATTTAGGATATGATATGGATGATGCTGGATGAACGATCCAGTGAGGAGACTTAGAAGGAAGAGTTAGACAAGTAGGAGGAGAACCAGGAGGACAAGAGTGTCTGGAAAGCCAAAAGAGGATTTGACTGGGGAGAAAGTGGGATGATTGGTCAACTGGGTCAAACATAGCAGAGAGGAGCTGAGAGATTTGGCTGTCAAAAAAAATCATCAGTCAAGAGATCTTTCCCTGATGCCCTCTTGACTATGACTTTTACCAAAGGAGACTAAGCACATTGAATTTCAAGTCAATTCAATAAATATTTATTAAGTGTCTACTATGTGTGTGCTAGGCAGGGCATCTAGGTGGCGCATTGAATAGAGTGCTGGGCCTGGAGTCAGGAAGACTGACCTTCTCTGAGTTCTAATCTGGCCTCAGACACTTACTAGCTATGTGACCCTGGGCAAGTCACTTAACCCTGTTTGCCTCAATTTACTTATATGTCAAATGAGCTGGAGAAGGAAATAGCAAACCCCTTCAGTATCTCTGCCAAGAAAACCCCAAATAGGATCACAAAGAGTCATTCATGACCGAAAAGGACTGAGCAATAATGTGCTAGGCACTGGACATACTGAGACAAAATCCCTGACATAAAGGAGTTTACATCCTCCTGAGAGGATATAACAGGTGTCCAGGTAGATAAATACAAAATAAAGGAAAGGCCTCATGTGGGAGGTGGTATCTGAACTGAGCAAGAGAGGACTATAGGCGGAATTGAAGTCACATTCCTAGAGACTGAGAAGGAGGTGAGGAAATGGGGGCTTTTTTTAGGGATTTGACTCTGAAGGAGAAGAAAGCTATAGGATAATAGTTTGAAGGGAAGGCAGGAAGTTTTCAGGATTGGGGGAGCCTGGAGCATGCTTGTAGGAAGGCTGCCGATGCAAGATGGAAGATGAGTAACTCCAGGGAAGATGGGAAAGAATGAGATCAAGGTCCTGCCCTGTTGGCTCACTTATACCCCCTTCCAGGCTTCTGACAGGCCTGTGTGCCCGTGATTCCAAGATGATGAGGAAATTGGAGGGGTTTGGGGGGAAGGGTTGTTTAAAAAAGCTATACTGAGAGAAGCGAACAAAAGGGGTCAGACCCATTCCTTAAAGTGTCATCTAGGATAACTGAAAACAGAGAGAAGGAAGAGATGCTCAGATTTTATTTTGCTCCTGTTTTCTCTGCCAAAGAGAATGACCTTTGCACTGGAAATGACAACAAAAGTGGCTAATAAGGACGGAGTTGATAACTGAGATAAATAGATAGTAAGAGTGCTTGGGATGAATTGGAGTCCCCTGCCCCAGGTCTGAACTGAATCTGAAACAGAAACTGAGAGTGTTGGCAGATGTGATTGCTCAGTCACCATCTGTCCTATTTGAAAGACCATGGAAAATAGAAGAGATACCACAGGACTGCAGAAGGGAAGATGCCCTGATTTTCAAAACAGAGAAAAGAATAGTCTGCAAACTATAGGCCAGTGAACTTGACTCCAATTCCTGGGAAATTTGAGAAAGCATCTTTAAACCAGATGATTAATGAACATTTAGAAAAGAAAGTCATAAATACAAAGAGCCAGCATGGCTTCCTCGAAAACAGGTCCTAACAGACTTATTTTCCTTTTTTGACCCCACAGGGGTGTTATAGCTATAGTTTATACATAGTTTAACCAGGCATTCAGTAAAACGTCTCATACTATTCTTGTGAAGAAGAGATGTGGATGGTGTAATCATACAATTAGATTGATTCAGAGCTAGTGGAATGGCTGGACTCAAAGAGAAATGATTAATATTTCAATGTTAGTGTAACTGAAGGTCTCCAGAGGAGGACCCCAGGGATCTCTGCTAGTTAATGTTTTTATCAGTGACTTAGAGAATAATAATAGCTAGCATTTATATAGCATTTGCTATGTTCCAGATACTTTGCTAAGCACTTTATCTCATCTGATCCTCACAACAACCTTGAGGTGCTATTATTATCCCCATTTTATAGATGAGGAAACTGAGGCAAACAGCTTACATGACTTTGCCCAGAGTAAGTTATCTGAGGCCAGCTTTGAACTCAGGTCTTTCAGACTACAGGCCCATTGTTCTTTCTACTGCATGCCCTGTAGATGTGCTCACCAAATTAAACAATGATAAAAAGCCAGGAAGAGAGGCAGCTAGGTGGCACAGTGGATAGAGCACCGGCCCTGAAGTCAGGAGGGCCCGAGTTCAAATCCAGCCTCAGACCGAACACTTGACACTTACTAGCTGTGTGACCCTGGGCAAGTCACTTAACCCCAATTGCCTAATACAAACAAACAACAAAAAAAAAAAGCCAGGAAGAAAAGCTAACTGTTTACATGACAGGATCCCAAAATATCTTAATGGGCTAGAACATTGGGCTAAATCTGATAAAGTGAAATTCAGTAGGGGTAAATGTAAAGTCTTATACTTGGGTTCAAAAAGTCAACTTCATTATTACCAGACAAGGAGCCGTGGTTAGATTGTGATCTGCATGACAAAGAGTTGGGGTTTTTAGTGACTGGAGAAGAGAAGACGGGGATCCTGACAGGTGTGTTCAAGTATTTGAAGAGCTGTCTTGTGGGAAGGGATTGAATTTGATCTACTCAACAAGGAGCAAAAATGAGAGTCAAATTTAGGATGTCGGGAAAAAAGCATCCCCTCAGTTAGAGCTGTCCAGAAGTAGAAAGGGTTATCTTAGTAAGGAGTGGGCTCTCCTCCATTGGATGCCTTCAGATACCGGTGATGTCGCAGAAAGAACTGAATTTGGAGTCAGCTGACCTGGGTGTGAATCCCAGGCATCAGTGGAATGATCACTTCTGGGGTGAATATGTTGTGGTGGGAATTCCTTATCGAGTAGGGGTTGGCCTAGGTAGCCACTGAGGCCCTTTCCAAGTCAAAAAATTGGTGGTTTTGGTGTAATTTTGGTGATCTTCCAGTCACCTCAAAGGAGGGTCAACTGCTTGGTAAAATGACAAAGTAGGAGAAGTTCTTGGTGAAATGGAAGAAGCATTGGACAGGTAATCAGGAATATGGGTTCTGGTCCCACTCCTAGTACTTGCTATGTGACCTTGGGATTGTCATTTCCCTTCTAGGCCTCAGTTTCCCAGTTTATGAAACAGAGGCTGAATGAGATGGTCTCTAAGTTCCCTTGGTAGCTCTGATGTTCTGTAGTTTTAAGTTTATTTTGGGGTACCCTCACTTTTTACTACTCTCTGTCCTTTTATTTGCCTTGTACTCTGAACCAGCTGTCGCACTTGGAAATAATCTGATAAATTAATATAAGAGTAATTGATAAAGGCCTAACGTGTGCAGCACCTTCTGTAATTAGACCTGCGTAGAATCACAGGACAAGAAAGTGCCCAGAGAGGTCACTCAGTCTGAAGTTTTCCAGCTGGCTGGCACTAAGGTGCCATAGAGCAATCTTTGGCGTGTCGTAGTATCTTGGTTTTCCTCATTCTTCCTCCTTGCCGGTTTTTATGCAGAAGGGTAGAGTTGGTTTTGGCCACAGGGAGGGTGTAGTGGTGTGTATAGATAATCTGTTTGCTAATCAGGGCCTGTAGACCCTGATATCATGGACCTGGGAAGCTTGGTGTAGTAGTGGAAGGAACGCTGGACTTGGAATCAGAACTCCTGGGTTTGAAAGTCAGCTCTGATAATCACCACTTATGTGACTTCCGTGATCCCCACTCAAGGGCTTACCTCCCATCGGGGTTTGATTCATGTAATTTCCTAAAGGGAACTCATATCACATAGGCCAGGTTTTATTTAATCCAACCAAAAACACAAGGAACTCACACCTGAGCCCATTAAAAAGTCAAGACAGTTCTTTCCTTCGGTGGCCCCACTTCTGCCAAGTACCTTGAGAGTTATTACAGATTTAGAGTCATCCTGGGGTTGACGTTGCAGGGAGGGACTGAATTCCCTTTTAGAGACCAAACCCAGAGGTATATGAACTTGAGTCACTCTCCACAATGCCTTATCGGTAAAACAAGGAGGGTTTGGGAAGACAGGAGTTCACGCCCTGTGGAGGAAGGTCACACCCACCCCTGGACCCACCAGAAGGAAGAAGGACTTTTCCCAGGGGCAGGCATGGGAATGGCTGATTTTTTTCCAGACCTCTTACAGGAAGAAGTCCAGTTAGAGCGTTTCTTCCTGCTTTCTGGTATAGCCCATTCCCCTGTGGGGTAGCTTGAGTTGTTAGAAAGTTCTTTTCTCCTTGCCTCAGCTTACCTCTTTGTATTTTTTATCGATTGCTCCCATTCCCATTTCCATGCGACCATCCTTCAGGTACTTGAACGTAGCTGTAGCTCATGTCCCCTGAGATTTCTCTTCCTCAGCCTGAATGTCCCTAATTCCTTCGGCCAACCCGCCTGTGAATGGAATGATTTTAATGTCAGCCAACCTTTGCTCTAGTCTTTTCCAAGAAGTGGGAAGTCTACTTCATCCGTCTTCTGGAATTGTAATTGTCACTTCCTCTATCAGAATTCTGAACCCTTTCAGAGTTGTTTTCTTTTATATTATTGTGATCATCACGTAAATCGTTCTCCTCATTCTGCTCATTTCACTACGTATACAAGTCTTGCCGAATTTCTCTGAATTCTTTCACATTCAGTGTTTTTTATGGTTCGTTAACGGTACCGTCATATACCATAGTTTGTTCAGTGATTCCCTAAATGATTGGCACCCTCTTGGTTTCCATTTCTTTCCAGCACAAAAGGTACAGATTTTATATTTATCTTATATTTATATTTATCTCTCTGTCTGACCTCTTTGGGGTGTGTGCCTATCGAGTAGTATCACTGAGTCACAGGATGTGTACATTTTAGTAACTTGGGGGTATAATTCCAAATTGCTTTCTGGAATGGGTAGACCAATTCATAATGCTACCAGCACCATGTGTGCTTTTCCTCCCATTCCCCTGCAGTCATTTCCATTTTCACTTTTTGTCATCTTTACCAATCTTACGGGTGTGAGCTAGAACTTCAAGTTTGTTTTAATTAGCATTTTTCTTATTATTCATGATTTGCAGTATTCAGGGTTGTTGAGAGCTTGGTTTTCTCTATTTGAAATATGCAGATATTTCTAGATATCCCAGATATCTACTGGGAAATGACTCTTGTTCTTTTATATTGGAGTCAACTCCCTACATATTTAGGATACGAAACCTTAATCAGAGATATTTGTGATAAAGATTTTTTTTCCCCGCTAAACTGTGTCTCTTCTAATTCTATCTGCACTGATTTTGCTTGTGGAAAAACATTAACATTTTATGCATTGTAGACTAGATAAAGCATTTATTAAGCACTTACTATGTATGCCAGGTACTGTGCCAAGCCCTGGGAACATACACAAACAAAAAGAAAGTCACTGTCCTAAAGGAGCTTATATTTTAATGGAGGAAGCTAACACATAAAAGGTAGCTGGAAAGGGGTGGGGAGAGGAAGGTCCAAGGATAAGGTGGAAAAGTCATCAGGAGAGTCAACAGGTGGCCTAGTTAACAATGAGCAAGGTTGGCATGGGTGTTTCCATGAATGGAGGTTCTGAGAAGGAACTTACCAATTAGACCAGGAGACCACAAAAGGGAAGATATTGCCAGCATGAGAGGGCTGCTGAAACAGTGTTGGAAAAGTCATCCAGGGAATTTGGAGCTGAGCCAAGTTAGAAGATATAATTAAGATGCATGTAATAGAAATCATTCACAGTATCTAGTAGGATCATCTCTCTGCCTTGTTTAGTTAAGACTTCAACCTCTAAAGATATCCATATCCTTTGACACAAAGATTGCATTGCTAGGTCTATACCTCAAGGAGCTCAAAGGTATAAATTCTCCACATATACCATACATATGACATTGGTCCCAATTTCTGCCAGACCGCTTTCTAGTTTTCCTAAAAGTTTTTGCTGAATACAGAGCCCATATGCTAGCAGTTTGCCAAGAAAAGCCCATACACAATATAGTCCATGTGGCCACAAAGAGTTAGACGCAACTGAACAACTGAACAACAATAATGATAGTAGTTGGTGACCTTGTGTTATCAATACTGTGCTACTGTGTTCAATTGCTCCTGTGTCTTGTTTACCTGGGAGCAGCTAGTGGCTCAGTGGATACAGTGCTGGTCCTGAGTTCAAATGCGGCTTCAGACACTTACTGGCTGTGTGACCCTGGGCAAGTCACTTACCTCAGTCCATTGGAGAAGGAAATGGCAAACTACTCCAGGATCTTTGCCAAGAAAACCTCATGAATAGTATTGGCATGCTGTGGTCACACACAGAGTCAGACACAACTGAACAGCTTGTTTACCTAATCTATTGCATTCATCAACTTGAAATGTTTTTTTATCAGTACCAACTTATTTTGATAATTTCTACCTTATGTTTACCTTTTAGATATACCTATTTTTGCATATGTTATGTCTTCCAATAGTATGTAAGTTCCTTGAAGGCAGGTACTATTTTATTTTTGTCTTTTTAATCTCCATGTCCTAGCATAGTGCCTGGAACATAGTAGGCACTTACTAAATTTCTGTTGATTGATTGATTAAATAGCAGTGGTTTATTTCCTTCTTACCTATGCTGATTCCCTCAATTTCTTTTCCTTGTCTAATTGCCATAGCCCTTCTAGAACTATGTTAAATAATAACACTGACAAAAGACATTTTTACTTTTTATTAGAAAGGCCGCTAGTGTTTTTCTATTACCAACAATGCTAGCTCTTGGTTTTAGATATATGGTTACCATATTAAGGAAAAGTTCATTTATTCTTAATTTTTTTTGAAACATAAACTGTTTTTATTTTA
Source organism: Vombatus ursinus (assembly GCF_900497805.2). Lineage (NCBI taxonomy): Eukaryota > Metazoa > Chordata > Mammalia > Diprotodontia > Vombatidae > Vombatus > Vombatus ursinus. The sequence goes on from NW_020954678.1 coordinate 912,563, forward strand.
TCACATTTTCTTAAGATATTTATATAAGCATGTGATTTATATTATATTTGCTATTAATATGTCTGTTATGTTTATAGTTTTCTGAATACTGAGCCAATGATTCATTCTTGGTATAATCCAACCTGGTCAAAGTGAATAATATTCTAAATATATTTCTACAACCTCTGTTAAGATTTTTGATCAATCTTCCATGCATATCTGAGAAATATGTGTATTTCTTGTGATCCTCATTCATTAGTCACCAGAAGTCTATCGTATCTAGCTCTTCTAAAATTCTGTTCAGGTACTTAACTTTTTTCTTGTTTATCTTTTTGATAAATTTATCTAGGTTATATTACATGTTAAAGTCCTGATAATTATTGTTTTACTGTCTATTTCTCAACCTAGTCTCTGAGTCCATCACCTTCCTGTTGGAAAGTGGGCAATATGTTTCATCATGAGTCCTCAGGAATTATAGTTGGTATTGATCAGAGTTCTCAAGTTTTACATGTGTGTATGCGCACATACATACATATATATTAATATATGTGTGTATATACATACACGTGTGTGTGTGTGTGTGTGTGTGTGTGTGTGTGTGTGTGTGTAGTTTTAGGGCAGCTAGGTGGTAGGCAGCTAGGTGGTGCAGTGGATAGAGTGCTAGGCCTGGAGTCAAATGAATTCAAATCTGACCTTGGACAGTTACTAGCTGTGTGACTTTAGGCAAGTCACTTAACCCTATTTGCCTTAGTTTCCTCATCTGTCAAATGAGCTGGAGAAGGAAATGGCAAAGCATTCCAGTATCTCTGCCAAGAAAACCCCAAATGGACTCATAAAGACATGGACATGATTGAAAAACGACTGAATAACAACAACATATATTGTTTTAAACAGCCAAGATTCACTTTCTCACCCTCCTACCCCACCGCCTCCATCTCACTGAGAACACAAGAAAAACAAAAGCCATTACACACATATATAATCAATCAAAACAAATTTCCACATTAGCTATGTCCTAAAAAATATTGATCTCATTTTGCATTCTGAGTCCTTTACCTCAGGCAACATGTTCCATTAGTCCTCTGGGATCTTGGTTGGTCATTATGCTGGTAAGAGTTCAGTGTAATAGTATTTTATCACATTTATATATCATAATTTGTTCATCCATTCCCCAATTTATGGGTACCCCCTCAGATTCCTATTCTTTGTCACTTTAAAAAGAGTTATTAATATATATTATATTTATGTATAATACATGGAGAGAATTTAAGACTAATCTTTCTCTTAATCTCACTTGTCTAATTCCTCTTTTTTCCCTTTCCTTTCTATTTTCCGGTTGAGTGAAATATATTTTTCCCAACTCTGCATGTGTGTATTTTTATTTTGACTAGTTCAGATGAGAGTGAGGTTCAAGTGTCAGCCAATTCCCTCTTCCACCTCCTTCTTGTTTGTGTAGATGTCTACTTTTGCCTCTTCATCATGTGAGATAATTTTCCCTAACCTTCCGTTCCTTTTCCTTCCCTCCCCCAAATGTATTCCCCTTCTCTCTTTTTTTCTCATTGTTTACTTAAGATCATTAAGACCTAGTAGACCCACTAACAAGCCTTAATTTGGACCTCCTCTATGAACCCTGTTGATGACGGGGATCAGAGAGGACACATATATCATCTCCTCATATTTGCATGGAAGTAATTTATCCTTATTTAGTCTTTTATCTGTCATTGAATTCTTACTTTCTGGCTGTATGTGGTATTTTTTTTCTGGAAAGCTCTGGATTTTGACTATGATGTTTCTGGAGGTTTTCATGTTGGGATTTCCTTCAGGAGGCACCAGTGGATTCTTTCTATTTCCACTTTGCCCTCTGGTTCTAAGAGCTCTGGGGGATTTTTTTTTTTAAGATTTCTTAAAATAGGATGTGTAAGCTCTTCTTTCCTTCCTTTCTTTTCTTTTTTTCTTTCTTTTCTTTCTTTCTTTTTTTTTTGTCATGGCATAGAGATAGTCCATTGATTCTTAATTTTTTCCTCTTCTGTTTTTCAAGTCAGTTGCTTTTGCTTTAAGAAACTTTTCATTTTCTTTTTTTTTAGCACTTCGACTTAGTCTTATTAATATTTCTTGTTGGCCCATGGAGTTATTGGGTTCTGTTTGGTCTGTTTGGATATTCAGGGAGTTTGCTGCTTGGGCAAGGATTTGTCCCTCTTGTGCCAAGCTACTAATTCCTTTCCAAGTCTTTCTCACAGCTCTCATTTCTTTTCCAGTTTTTTCTCAAGCCCTCTCATTCCATTCATAAAAACATTTGTTAGCTCTTTTTTTTTAAACTCTTGCTTCATCTTTTCCAAGAATTCTAGTTGAATTTGTGCCCAAGCAGTGTTTTTATCTGAGGTGATGCTTGTAAATATTTTGGAGTCATTCTCTTCTTCTGTGTTTGTGCCTTCTAATTATGGTAGGATTCTTTATTTGTTTTCACATTCTTTCATCCTACTTCCTGACTTTGGACTTGATGTTAGGGGTCTAGGCTCTGCAGCACTTTTGGAGAGAAAGTCTGGGCTGGTCCTCTTGCTTCTTTCTAGGGGTATTGAGTGTTATGTTACTCCAGAATTTCACGAACAGTTTAGGGACCTAAAATTTTCAGCACTCCCAAAGTGGTCTGATTCAGGCAAAAGTTTGATTACTGCTCCACCGTTTTGAGCTTTGCAAGTTTCTACTCTGGGTTTGTATCTGAGCAAGTGTAGACTGCTACTTGACACCACCCCTGTAAGCCAACCAGAAAGTTCTCTTGGCTTAGAGTGGCAAGATTGAGTGTCCCTTTTGGTCTGGATTTCCAGCCTTGGTTATTCTACTCTGGTCTAGGCTAGATATTAGAAGTGAGACCTTGCTTTGTACCTGAGGTCTGAGCCACATCACTGCTGTTGCTGCTGGCTTCTGAACTTCCTCATTTTTCTGTTTACCATGAAGGGCCACCCTATCTTGGATCACCACCACTGCACACAGTTCCCCTTCTCACTCCACCCTACATACAACCTGGGATTAGGCAATGCTGCCAGTTGTCACTTGTCTCAATTGTAGCACTCTGCTGTGGGTATCTTGGTATGGGACCTCCTTTTGTCCCCATTCTCTGCTTCTTCCTAAATGCTGGAGTGTTGAGTTCATCATGTTCTTGTTTCCACTGTCCAAAGACCTCCCTGTCTGTCTCCCTATGCTGAACTGGGCTGGACAAAGGACTCACTTGGACTTTTTCTGGATTACCCCATCAGGATTCAGTGTGGTGCATTTTTTAGATCTGTTAAGAGAAATTCATGGAGAGAAACTCATTGTCTTGGCTTCCCATCACTCCACCATTTTGGCTTTTGACCTATGGATCATTTCTATTTTGTCTTTGCCCTCTGGTTCTAAAAATTCCAAGCAATTTTCTTTTGTGGTTTCTTGAAATGCAATATTCAGTGGTTGTTTTGGGGTTTGGGGTTTTTTTGGGGGGGTTGGGTTTGGTCATAATTTTCAGAGAATCCAATGGTTCTTAAATCATCTCCACATCTTGTTTTCCCAATCAATTGTTTCTATTAATAGATACCTTATATATTCTAATTTTCTAATCTACTGACTTTCTTCTACTGTTTCTCATTGTATTACTAAACTTTTGAATTATTTTTGCACCGTTTTATTTTTCAGGCTGTCCATCGTGTATAATGTTTCTGAGTTTCTTTTCTAAGCTATTATTCTACTAACAACCATGCCCTCTTATTTTATTCTTTATCTCTTTTTTCAGCTCTTCATTTCTTCTACCCACTCTTGTTGTCCTTGTGGCCAATCCATTATTTTTTCTTAGGTTCTACTTGGAATTATTCTCCTCTTCTGAGATTTTATCTTGGGTAGGAGTGGCTATGGCTGTGTCTTGCCTCTCCCCAGCTCACTGCCATATCCCAACTAATGCCTTTCCCTGTTGTAATCTGCATGTGATTTCCCTTCTACAGTACTTCTTGGGGTGGCTGGATCCTGACCTTGCTAATCCTCTGTTATAGTCCCTTGCTGAGAAGCTGCCCTGCACCAGGCCCCACCTCTTTATACAGTTTAGGCCTGGGACCTGGAGCAGGGACCACACCCTGCTCTCTGCTCCATTCCTCGATAGAGAAACTTATTAAGATGTCAGCTGGCACAGTCCCCAAATAGGGAGATGCCTTGCCTTGGGCTTCATCTTTTGGTTTATTCTCCAACCAGGATGTCACTAGCTTCCACATATCCTTGACCAGAAGGTTGGCATTGGACCCAGTTGCTAGGTCTTTTGACATAGTTGAGGCAGAGCAGCAGGGGAGAAGTAGGGAATGAAGTTGTTCCCTGCTGTTTCTCTTTGGGTTTATTGCATCTTGTTTCATTTGGGCTCATTTTGGGGGTTTTCATTGTTCCTGATATGATTTTTGGGGGAGCTGGACTTGACTGGAATGTCTCAGTGGGCCACTTTCCCTATCATAATTGTATGTAGTCAAGCAAAACAAATTTCTGCATTTGTCCTATCCAGAAAAATATATGTCCCATTCTGCACTCAGAGTCCTTCACCTCTGTCAGGAGATGGACAGCATGTTTTATTATGAGCCCTTTGGAATCATGGTTGGTCATTATGTCACTAATCAGGGTTCATAATTCTTTCAGAGTTGTTTGTCTTTATCCTACTGTTGTCATCGTCTAAATTGTTATCCCGGTTCTCTTCACTTCCCTCTGCATCAGTTCATACAAATCTTTCCAGGTTTCTCTGAAACCATCACCTTCCTCATTTTTTACAACACAGTAATAGTCCACCATATCTATACACTATAACTTGTTTAGCCATTCCCCAATTTATGGCCGACCTTTCAGGTTTCCATTTTTGTCACTTCTATAAGTGCCGTAAGTATTTTTTTTACATCCAAAACATTTGTTTTGCTTAGGACTAATCCCTCCTTTAATCTGCCCTCTAATTCCCCCTTTTCCCTTCTCTCCTTTCACTCCTGTTGAGAGAGATGTATTTTTGTACTCAACTCTGTGTGAGTGAGTGTGTGTGTGTGTGTGTGTGTGTGTGTGTGTGTATGTTCTTCCTTCCTTTGACCAGTTCAGATAAGAGTGAAGTTCAAATGTCAGCCACTCTCCCTGATTCCCTCCTCATTGTTAGTATAGACATCTACTTTCAAACCCTGATTTCGTGAGATAATTTTCCCTAATCTTTCTTTCCCTTCCCTCCCTCCTTGTATTCCTTTCCACCTCTCCTATTCTTCTCTTAAGATCATCAAGACATAAAAGAACCAAAAAGATCTTCTTTCTAATTAGACTCCCTCTATCAAACCTGATGATGATCAGGTTCAGTGGGGACACAAACGTCATCTCCCCATGAGTTCAGTCATTGACCATTGCTCATCTGTGTTTGCCTTTATATGATTTTCTTAACTTCTATGTTTGAACTTCAGAAGTTCCAAGCAGCACTGGGCTTTTCATCAGGAATGCTTGGAAGTCCCCTATTTCATTAAAGATCCACTTTACCCCTGTAGGATTGTATTCAGCTTTGCTAGGTGAATTATTCTTGGCTTAAAACCTGGATCCTTTCCCTTCTGGAATACTGTATTCCCACCTCTCCACTGATTTACCATGGTGGCTGAATTATGTGTGATCCTGACTGACTGTAGTTTCTCAGTCCTTGAATTCTTTCTTTCTGACTCCTTGCAGTATTTTTTTCTTTAACTTGGAAGCTCGGGGTTTGGGCTATAATCTTCCTGGGAGTTTTCATTTGGGGATTTCTTTCAGGAGGTGACCAATGGATTCTTTCTATTTGCATTTTGCCCTCTGGTTCTAAGATCTGGGCAGTTTTCTTTTAAGATTTCTTGAAATATGATGTGTAGGCTCTTCTTTTGGTCAGGCATTTAGGTAGTCCATAGATTCTTAAAATTTTCCTCCTCAATCTTTTGTTTTTGCTGTAAGATACTTTTCATTTTCTTCTGTCTTTTCAGCCTTTTGACTTTGTGTTAATATTTCTCGCTGCCTCATGTAGCCACTGGCTTCTATGTGGTCCATTTAATATTCTTATAGAATTTATTATTTGGACAAGATTAATTCTTTTTCTAATTTTTTCTCTCTCAGCTCTCATTTCCTGATTTTTTTTTCTTCTAGTGCTCTTATTTCATTGACAAAAATATTTTTTAACTCTTGCTTTATCTCTTCCAGGAGTTCTCATTGAATGTATTTTCAAGTGGTGTTTCTCTTTGAGGCTTTGTTTGAATATGTTTTGGAGTTATTCCCTCTTCTCGGTTTGTGTCTTGAGCATTCCTGTGACTATAATGGTTTTTTTATGGTGGGATTTTTTTTTTTCTTTTTTGCTCTTTCTTCCAGCCTATTTCCTGACTTCAGGCTTGATATTAGGTCTGGACTCTGTGCACTTCTGGAGCAAAAGTCTGGGCTGGTCCTGTTGCTATTTTCTTAGAGTATTGAGTGTTGTGTTGTTCCAAGATCTCAGGGACAGCTCAGGCCAGGGGCCTGCAAGCTTTCAGGGCTCCTAAAGAGGTCTGGTCCAAGGGAAAGTCTGATCACTGTCCCCCGGTCTGAACTCTGCACATTCCTGACCTGGGTTAGGGTGCGAGCAGCTGAATCAGCCCCATCCACCAGCTGGGAAGCTCTACTAGTTCAGAGGGTCACAACTGCAGACGCCTCTTGGATCTGGGATTCCTGCGCTGGCAATTCTATTTTCAAAAGTTTTCTATAATATTAATAATGGTAATAACAGCTAGCATTTTTATGATTTTTTTTTAAGTTTTGCTAAATTCTTTTTTTTGTTTGTTTTTTTTTTTTTGGTGAGGCAATTGAGGTTAAGTGACTTGCCCAGGTGTCACACAGCTAGTAAGTGTTATGTGTCTGAGGCTGGATTTGAACTCAGGTCCTCCTGACTTCAGGGCTGGTGCTCTATCCACTGCACACCTAGCTGCCCCCTAAATTCTTTACAAATGTGTCATTTGATCCTCACAACAACAGCCCTGGAAGGTACTTCCCATTATTATTCCCATTTTACAGTTGAGGAGACTGGGGCAGGCAGAGGTTTGCAGAGCCTTGCGCAGTATCACACAGCTAGTACATATCTGAGGCTGGATCTGAACTCGAGTCTTCCTGACTCCAGGCACAGCACTCTATCCATTGTGCCACTGAAATATACAAGAAAGAAAAATCAGTGGTTAACTTCCACTTGAAACTGTCTAGCAGTGTGATATCAGAGGAACGTGGCTGGTGGGCTTAGTGTCATTTGGTCAATCCTGCTGCATGCCCTAAGACACTCTTATTTTTCCCTGAGTACATCCAAATATTTAAATTTTATCAGCAATAGCCAAGAATAGGCAGCTGTTGAATAAAAAGCAGAATTGGACTGTGATATGTATATGTACACATGCATATACATATATACATGCATGTGTGTGTTGTATATATATACATGTACCTATAATACATATACAGGTGTATATATGTGTATATGCATTACACATGCTTATATATATACACTATACCTACACACACACACACTATGTTATTATAGTTATCTATGTTGGTATCTTTTCCCTCTCCTCCCTCCCAACCAATAGACTCTGAATTCTTTGAGGTAAGGGACCATGGCTAGAATACCCCTACACAGAATAGCCTCTTAATAAATTCATTTCAGCATACATTTATCAAGATGCCCTATGTGCACAGTACTATGCTGGCCCTGGGAATTCAAAGATTAAAAAAAAAAAAATCCCAGAAAACTTGCTAGACTTCCTCTCCTTTATATGACTAAATGCCCAGAAAGTGTCCTCTGCATTCCCTGCCTTGAATGCCTTTCCCTTTACACAATTTTCAACCCTCAGTTGTCTGGCAACATTCTCGTCAGCACTTTACCAAAACCACTCTCTCAAGGTTAACAATCTTTTCATAGCTGTTGAATCCAACAGCTATTTTCTCAGGCCTCATCCTCCTTCCCCTCCTTGAAGTTTTTGACAATATCAACCAGATACTATCTCCTTCCTTGTAGATACCTCATCTCTCTTTCTTGCGTATCCTGTGAATTCTTGTGTTTCCTGAATCTGTTCCCTCCTCTTCACTCCCATCAGGACCGCTTTAGCTCACCAAGGTTCTGTCTTGGGTCTTTACTTCTTCTCTTTCCAGGCTACCTCCTTTTGTGCCGTCATTAGCAGCATTGGACCAGGGGTCCAATCAGCTCTATGCACGAGATTTCCAAGTGTACTACCCAGCCCTACTCATGTTGTATCTTCCTAGTAAATTGTCATTCAGCACCGAGACAGTTTCATTTTTGTCTTATTGTTCCCAGAATCAAGCACAGTACTCTGAACATAGTAGGGATTTTAATAGACATTTATTGAATCAAATTCTTTCCTTTAAATTGAAGTCAACAACATTTTCAACAAACATTTATTAAGTGGAAAGAAGGAAACAAGCCAACATTTATTAAGTATCTACTATGTTCCAGACACCTTGCTGAACACTTTATTACCTTATTTTATTACCTTATTTTATCCTCACAACAACCCTAGGAGGTAGGAGCTATTATTAGCCCTATTTTACAGTTAAAACCGAAGCGGCAAACAGAGGCCAAGTGATTAGTCCAGGGCCTCACAACCAGTGAGGGTCTGAGGTAGGATTTGAACTCAGGTTTTCCTGGCACAATACATGTGTGTGCACTAGGGATTCTTCAATGAAATATTAGTACTTTTTCTAGTGGTCCATATAGCAACCCATTTACATCTTCTCATTCCGTGAAATTTATGTCTATACTGCTGGGTGCTTTCCTGTAGACCTGGGTGGGGGAGAGGTATCTAGATGCCACTGGAGTCCTTGAGGTTGCCCATCTGTCAGCCCTCCATCTCACCTGAGACTGGCCCACTTCCTCTTCTACTTTTGGTCCATCTCTTTAAGGATTATCTTTAACTCAACAAGCCTTTCTTTGTAGCATGTTGAAGCCTGGTCACATCATGCATGGGAGTATCTCTATTAGCCTTTGAGGACTTGAGATAAAAAGACAAAAAAAACCCAACACTGTTCCTGCCCTCAAGGAGCTCACAGTTTAACCTGTGGGAATACGATATGTACCACCTCAAATTTCCTTCCATTCCAATCCATTCTCCACAGAGTAGACAAAGCAATGTTCCTAACAGGTAGGTCTGACTGAATCACCCCTCTACTCAGTAGATTCTAGTGGTTCTGTGTCATTTCTAGGATCAAATGCAGATTTGTTTGGCATTTAAAGTGCTTTCCACCTTGGCCCCAGCCTACCTTTCCAGTCTTAATATTTATTACTCCCCAACTCGTACTTGACAGTCCAGTCACACAGGCCTTCTCTGTTCCTTACGCTGTTCTTCCATTTCTATGCTTTTACATTGGGTGTCTCCCATCCCTGGAATGTACTCCCTTTTCTTTCTTTTTTTTTTTTAAGAACACTTTTATTTATTTATTTTTCACATTATTCGTATTGTAAAGGATTAGAACCAATAGGCGGAACCACAAGAAAGAAGAAACAAAACAGAAGGAAAAAAAGAGCAAATAGTAGGCTTTGATCTGCATTCAAACTCCATAGTTCTTTCTCTGGATGTGAGTAGCATTTTCCATCATGAGACTTTTGGATCCTTGCATTGCTGAGAAGAGCCAAGTCTAGCAAAGTTAGTAACAACAATGTGGTTGTTACTATGTACGACGTTCTCCTGGTTCTGCTCACTTCACTTAGCCTCAGTCCATACAAGTCTTTCCAAGTTTTTCTGAAGTCCACCTGCTGATCATTTCTTATAGCACAATAGCATTCCATCACATTCGTATACCACAACTTGTTCAGCCATTCCCCAATTGATGGGCATCCCCTCAATTTCCAATTCTTTGCCACCACAGAAAGAACTGCTATAAATGTTTTTGTACATGTGGGTCCTTTTCCCATTTGTATGCTCTCTTTGGGATACAACCCTAGAAGTGGTATTGCTGGGTCAAAGGGTATGCATATTTTTATATCCCTTGGGCATAGTTCCAAATTGCTCTCCAAAATGGTTGGATCATTTCACAACTTTACCAACAATGCATTAGTGTTCCAACTTTCCCACATCTTCTCCAATATTTATCATTTTCCTGTTTTGTCGTGTTAGCCAATTTGATAGGTGTGATGTGGTACCTCAGAGTCATTTTTATTTGCATTTCTCTAATCAGTAGTGATTTAAAACATTTTTTCATATGACTACAGATGAGCTTTAATTTCTTCATCTGAAAACTGCCTAGTCATATCTTTTGACCATTTATCAATTGGAGAATGACTTGTATTCTTATAATTTTGACTTAGTTCTCTATGAATTTGAAAAATGAGGCCCTTATCAGAGAGACTAGTTGTAAAAATTCCTTCCCAGTTTTCTGCTTCCCTCCTAATCTTGGTTGCATTGGCTTTGTTTGTACAAAAACTTTTCAATTTAATGTAATCAAAATTATCCATTTTGCATTTCATAATGTTCTCTCTTTCTTGTTTGGTCATATATTCTTCTGTTCTCCATAAATCTGACAGGTAAACTATTTCTTGCTCTCCCAGTTCACTAATAGTATCTGTGTACCCATTTTGACTTTATTCTGGTATATGGTAATGTACTCCTTTTTCACCTCAACCTTTTAGAATCCCTGGTTTCCATCAGGACTCAACTGAGGTCTGCATAAGGTCTTTCCTGGTCCTTCTCAGCAGCCACTACCATCCCCCCCTCCCCCAAGGCTGTCTGCTTTGTATGTGAGGAGTATATATCCATGTGCATGTCATGGTCCCTCCATTAGAAAACCGCACATAGTAAGCCCTTAATAAGTGTTTTTTAATTGATTAATTAATTGATTGATTCTAGACATTCAAACTCCTCAAGAGAGGTGTTTCTTTACATTGCCTGTAAATTATGACTGCTTGGAATAATGAGTTTCAGAGCTGAGGACATTGGATGCCTGAAGGGTGTGGAAGAGGGAATCTCCATATGTGATCTGAGCTGAGCACACAATGAGAGACAAGGAGTAGAAGCTGAATTTCCATTCTTCATGATTTTTCAAATGTCTTCTCGCTGTGATTATTAAACATATATATGGATGTGTGTGGATGTGTGTATATATATACATATATATAATGTATGGATGTATCTTGTTTTTACATAGGTGTTACATGTTGTCTCCTTCATTAGACTATGAGCTCTTTGACAGCAGGGGCCATCTTTTGCCTTTCTTTGTGTCCTCGGCCATTAGCACAGAGCCTGGCATGTGGTAGGTGCTTAATAAATGATTTGAGAAAGGCCAGCACCAGATGTGCCCATGAATGCTTTCCAGCCCTTTTGGCCCTTCTCTGTACCCAAAAATGTCTTGGCTGGATGGGGGCGAGGTAGGGAGGGGACTTGGAACCCCCCCACATGTGTTCTCCATCTTCCACACCAGATTCTCTTTTCTGGACCCCTAAGCTGCTAAAGAGCATGTGGAACTGGTCATGCTTCCTCCTGCCTTGTAGAGGTATAGCCTCTTGGTGCTGCCCATTGGGTATTGTGAGCAGAGGTCTGTAAAGTCTCTTCTGACTCACACACACCCCTCCCACTGCTACCCCCTTATCCCCACCTAAATGCCTAGCATCTAACTTGCAAGCCCAATGGTATTTTTAAATTGTTTCAGTTGAATGATGTCCATCAACTAGCTTTCATTAATTACCTGTTGTGTGCCAGGCACTGTGCTAACTGCTGAATCCCTAAAAACTGCCTGTTACCAGGGGAGCCCTAACTAACTCTTGGACTTAATCTGTGGGCTCTTGCCACAGTAACTATTTCATTGGCATAGCCCTGGATTTACTCCATTTATTCATTTGTCCCTTCAAAGGCAGGATGATTTAGTGGAAAGAGCATTGGTCTTAGAGTTAAAAGACCTGGGTCAAGTTCTGGCTGTACTACTTATTATGTGACTTCATACAAGTAATTTAACCTCAGGGCCTCAATTTCTTCATCAAATGAAATAATGTGAACACACACACACACACACACACACGAAATTTAGTTAAGCATTAAGCATAAAGAGAGCCAGTGTGGAGTAGTGGACAGAGAATCTATCTCTAAGTCAGGAAGACCTGAATTCAGATGCCACGCCTGGCACATGCCAGATGTGTGATCTTGGACAAGTCTTTTAACCACTCTCTAGTCCCAGGCATCCCTCTAAGAACAGAAGTTATAAAACTGCTGTGGACTGTCCTTTGCCTCTCTTCGTATCCCTCATACTTAACACAGTGCCAGGCACATAGCAGGCATTTAATAAGTGATTGTTAACAGATGATTTTGAGATCTTGAAGAAATTGGGGTTGGATCTTGAGAAGGCCTCGGATTGAGTTTTCACTCCAGGGAAGAGGGTTTCAGCTAGATAACCAGAAGACTTCTCATGAGGTTGGTCAGTTCCTTTTGGTCAGTCAACCAACAAGCATTTATTAAACTCTTACTGTGCATCAGGCACTGCGCTAAGTGCCGGGGCTGTAAAGGTCAGCAGATTTCCTGTTGCCTCCCAGACATACAATAAAGGGCACCTGGAATTTCTAGGACCCTGGAGATGAAAGGGAAATGCCAGGGTATCGTTTTCTCTTGTCTTAGAACCATTGGCTCCAATCACTCTGTGCCATGTAGCACCAGTCACCCGCCAACATTGATGGAGCTTTTTTTTAGGTCTTTGGAATACTAAGGCCAGGGAACTGTGAAGGTGCCCTGACTGCTGGCTGAGAGCCAACCAGGAAATAATCCAAGCTGTGTACGTGTGGCAGTGGCAGCTGACTCCCAAGCTAGCCTTTGAAACTCTGACTCAGTCTGGGCCCCACCAGGTCTGCTCTCTTGGGGTCAGGATAGCTACCCCTGAAATTGCTGGGCAGGGAGGTCAGGGCCTGGGCAACTTCTAGGAGCCCAAGTAATCACTGCTTGCCTCTGAGGTTCATGAGATTTAAGGTTGGGAGGAAACTTAGACCATCAAGTCTCATGTTGCGGATGAGGAAACTGGGGACACTCTCTATTTCTAACATTGCTCTTCTAACTGTAAATCCAGTGTTCTTCCTCCTCCTACAGGGGACAGGGAAAGAACAGTCTTCTCCCCCACCCTACCCCCAATGCCCCGGGTGTCCAGGAGGCAATTCTTCCCTGATTCCTCTTCTCCCACTGCCCACTCACCCTGAGGTCCTTCCCTCCTGCCCAGTTTCAGAAAACAAAGGAAGCCCCACAGGGCTGCCCCGGGATTTATCTGGGTGGGGCCTGAGGGTGTGGAGCTGGCCTAGGGAAATACAATCTAATCTGACCTTCCAGACTGTGGCTGCTTGTGTGTTCTGCGGGTCCTGTGGACACGTGGCCCAGGCTGAGCCCACGCAGGCAGATCGCCCTCAACCAGGAGCCTAAGGGGACAGGGAGGGGGCGCCCAGTGGGTGTCCCCTTGTATGGAATGGTAGCAATTCCTGAAGGGAATGCTGACATTCTGTGGGGAGAGGGTGGCCATGGGAAAGCTATGCATTGCTTAGAATTATTCCTTTGGGTAGGACTCATGTATCTTTCCCACTTTTTGTTACTGATCTGAGAAAGAGAAAATGTTTGAGCTGCTCCCAGGAGAAACCCTATCAGCTGTTATTCAAATCCAGGTTTTCTGATTACATTCAAGCTGCTCCTTTTACCACGTAACATAGTCTCTTCAAGACTAAGAGGCATCCCTAGAAAACAATGAGATTTGTGCCTGGTGGCCTGGGGAAACACTCTCCCTCCCCACCCCCATCCTATCTCCCATGCCCCTACCTCTCTCTTCCTCCAATGCTACCTCCGCTACAATCTCTCTGCTTCCTCCCTCCCCATTACCTCCCACCCCCCAATCCTGCCTCCACCCTATCTCCCACCCCCTTCCACCTTTGCCCCCTCCACCTTACCTTCACCACCCCCACCCCAGACATTGTGTTCCTTTTCCCAGGAAAGAGGGGGTTCAGTGACCTGAGCTACCTCGAAATGTTTCACAGAATTTTCTAATTGGAAAGGACCTCAGTTGATTGATTGTCTATTGAATTAGCAATCTAGTCCAACCCATTCCCAAAAGGAATACTTACTACGATAAACCCAACCATAGGTCATCTAGCTTCTGCCGGAAAATCTCCAAGAAAGGGGACCCCAGACTCCTCCAGGCAGCCTAGCGCATTTTGGGGCAGTAATGATTCTTGCCTATTTTCCCTTCTCCGCTGACTAGGAGACTGAGTTATTAACCACATCTCCCTCCTCTTCCCCTCTGCAGATTAGGGTTCCAGTGCTGGAACCTATTTGTGGATAAGACTTGGAAGGCAAAATTAGCCAGCTATGTTGTGTACATTCTCAGAATTCTTGGCTACTGGACAGATTTTCTTTCCCAGGGGTTCAAACCCCTGTGTTCTTTTTCCACCTAGAAAAGTTCAAGTTATTCTGTTTCACTGAGTGTCAGGTCACTTTAATAGTAATAATAGGGATGATGATATAGATAGTGTTGATGACCATGATGATGACAAATGAGTCTGTTTCCTGGCATGAGTTTCCTTCTCTGAGGCACAGTAGGATTAATTAGGTTAATGAGGTTAGATTAGGAATTGGTTGGACCCAGCCTCCATTTCATTTCCACAGTATCCCTGAAGGTCAGAGGAAAGCAGATTGCTAGAATATGCCTCAACTAACCAATTATCTAGTAATAAAACTCCTTTTTCATTAAATTGATTGTGCTTAAAAAGGAAAATAACCCCACAAACTTTATAAATCCTAGGAGTTTGTATGTTAATGGTGTGAATGGGAGGGGGGGAGGGCAGGAAGGGATTCTATATTTATTTCTAAATTCTCTTATCTTTAATATTCAGGTCCTCTGTTATGAGATTGTTGATGTATATAGTATGAGATGTTAATCTAAACCTCATTTCTGTCAAAGTATTTTCCAGTTTTTCCAGCAGTTCTTGTTAAATAGGGCATTATTCCTCCACGTAATTTAGGTCTTAGGTTTACTGAACACTGGGTTATTAGATTCAGTTGTTTCTAATTCTTGTTTATCTAGTCTCTTCTATTTTTCTTTTTTTAAACTACCACCAAATAGTTTTGATGGTTGTTGCTTTATTATAGAGTTGAGGTCTGGATGTACTATTCCTAGGGGGTAGAATTCTTAAATAAGAGGAATAGAGGTGTTGATAAAAGATAAAATTGACAGTTTTCATTACATGGAATGGAAAAACTTTTGCACAAACAAAATCAATGCAGCTAGGATAAAGGGAAACTATCAAATGGGGGGAAAGGTCTGTCTCCAGATGTAGGTCTGTGGACCCCTGTATACCATCCATCAGAGAGAAGAGAGGGGGTATGGGGAAAAGGGGAAGGAACTGGCCCAATGGTCCAACCAGAATTGCAAGCTCCTTTCCTTCTCAAGAAGTGGAAAGCCACACTGAAGGAGCTGAATCCCACTCCTCTTTCCAATGCCCTTCCCTTCCTATCTCTCATTAAATCTAAAGATTTCTCATCTTCAAAACACCCAGCACCAGCAAAACTCTTTCTTGGGGGCCACAAAAGTGGGCTTGTTAACCAAGTTTTCATCTACTAAGTAGAGCCCTTGAGTGAAGAGGGATCTCCAACCCTAGCCTGAACATCCGTAAACAGATATGGCTGAATCACATCTGCAATGCCTCATCTTTCATTGGTCCCAGTCCTAACCTGGGACAAGTCTACCCATTTTCCAGAGTATCCTGTTCCCTGATCTCATTCCTCATAGGGAGATGTGAATGGAGACTGGGGATGGCTTAGCAGAGGGATGAACTAACTCTCCACCTGATTTCTGTAAAAGTATTTTCAAAGTCCGGGCTACTGGGTAAAAGGCTATCTGTTCCTGAGTGTCCAGAGCCTAGAATTTCCTGAATGCACATTCTTTTATGTTGGCCTCTCCTGCCTCTTCCTGGTCCCCTTACCCACTTAGCACACTGACTCCTTTCACTGCCTGACTCGATAGGCAACTTGTTTGTTTTTGATAGAGGGCAAATGGTTTTTTGGCTGTTGTGCTATTCCTGTTCTCCCTTGTCTCCCTCCTCCCCCCTACTTCCCCAAAATAACTCCCTATCCAGGATCCAGGCATTGGAATTTACCTCTAGACTAAGACAGAGTTCAAAGGAACCACTTATGGAAGTGACCATTGACCTTTCTCCATTCAAAGGGATGAGTCTTAGGCTCTTAGTGGGAACAGGACAGAAATAGGAATAAGGAAATATGGGTTCTAGTTTGTCCTGATCAATGACATGGCTCTTAATTTATCTGGGCCTCATTTTCCTCTTCTTTAAAATGGGAATAATACTTGTTCTACTTGTGTTCAAAATTGTGAATATCAAATGAGCTCATAGATGCAAAAGGATTCAAACATTCACTAACCATTTTTTAAAGTAGGGATTATATTTGGGAACCAGTATTAGGTACTGGAGATACAAAGATGTGATAGACCTTGCTGTCAAGGAACCCACAGTATAATTGGAATAGGTGGCTAGAAAGCATGGACACAAACACCTCGACTACAAGGGAAAGTCAGATAAGCAAGGGGAGGTCCCAACCTAGGTCTAGGGTTCTGATATATTGGACCAGGGAGAGGTCAGTTTAGAAGGGAAGGAAAAAAGAGTTGGGAAACGTTCATTGAGGAAGTTGGCTCCTAAGTTGGGTCTTGAAGGAAAGGAAGGACTTCTAAAGATGGAGATGGATAGGGAGGTGAAAGGGGGCATTGTAGGCACCAGAGACTAAAACATCAGAGGGTCTTAAGAGAATAAGTAGTGAGTAGTTCCAGAGCTTGGCTCCGAATGAGTTATTCTTGGTTCCTGCTCATACTGCATACTCATAGTCTGACCAGAGATGAGGTTAAACTTGTTTGCCTTAGTCTCAAACCCTTTCTTTCCCTTACAGAACCCAACCTTTAATGTCTGTGTCTATCAGCCTTTTTAAAAATAAAGAAAAACCCAACCCAAACCAAGGCAAAAGAACTGGGGATTGACCTACTCATACCTAAAAGCTAGTCTAGGCTTCCTTGGGCTGGTCAATGGTCTGAGACACTGGGGTGAGACTTTGGACACCTTTCTTCTTCCAAATAATCATCTGTCTGGGCTGTCACTGATGAGCTCCGATGCTCCTGGAGCCCAAACAAAGGATCTGGGAAGAAGTCAGAGAGGTCATCAATTCCAGTCCCCCCCTTTTACACATGAAGAAACTAGCCTAGGGCAGTGAAATGACCTTCATGAGGTCACAAAGAGAGTACTCAGAGGTGGAACTGAGGTCCAGGTCTTCTAATTCTAGAACCGAGCGTCTTTCTCCTGCATAATCATGGCTGAGTCAGGAAGTTCTGAGTTCAAATATGGCCTCAGACACTAGCTGTGTGACCTTGGGCAGGTCATTTAATCTCTGCCTCAGTTTCCTGTACTGTAAAATGAGGATCATAATAGCAGCATCTATCTCCCAGGGTTGTCATAGATTATATGTAAAGTGCTTAGCACAGCCTGGCACTTAATAAATGCTTATTCCATTCTTCTCTTCTATTACTAATAGCCCTTTTCTGGGGCCCAAAAAGTTACTTCATCTTCCTCTGAGCCTCAGTTTCTTCATCTGTAAACTTTTTGATGGCCAAAACCTATCTAGTTAACCTGGGGTTTACTGGCTAGATTTCTTTCTCAAAGACCAAGCTTTAAATCCAATTCACTCTGGATCTCATTGCTTGGAAGACAGTAAGTCCTTGCCTGGCCCAAGTATCACTTAATGATTATTTCTTGGGCCCTCTTGGCTCAGAGTGAATGTAAATAATAATTGTTTCTATTTTGGCCTGCAACCCTGAAGGTCTTCCCCTCCCAGTTTGATTTTTTTTTTTTATTAAAGGGGTCATCCCTTGACTCACTTCTTAAAAGAGGCCTATTCAGTGAATGGGTGTTGCCTCACTCAAAGTGAGAACCTGAAAAGACCTTAGCTTAAAAAGGCCAAGGTCTCACACCGAATCCTGTGCCATCTCAAGTCTTTCTGATCAATATCTGGCCACTGGACCCAGATGGCTCTGGAGGAGAAAGTGAGGCTGTTGACTTTGCACAGCCCTCCCTCACTTATATCCAATTCACTTGCATGTCATGGCATCATCTTTCTGATGTCATGGTCCTCTTCAAGAACAAAGGACAAACCACAACTACAATCATCTGTAAATTGAGGGAATTGTGCTAAATGATCATGAAGGTACCTTCCAGCTCTTAATTTATAGTCCTAATCCCAAATATAATTATTAATCTTCATCTTTCTTTATATCTCTGTAGTTTTTGATACCACTGACCAACCCCCACCCCGTATGTTCTCTCTTTCCTGAATCACTTAGTGTAGACAAATAAGTACTTACCACGTGCCTGGGAACCATGCTACCAGGGCCCTGATGGTACAAAGAAAAGCAAACACAGTCCTTGCTCTTAAGGACCTCACATTCTAATGGAGAAGACACCGTGTAAGAAACTATGTACATACAAGATAGCTTTTAAATATATTCACAGCTCTCTCCTGGTTCTTCTCGCTTTTTGATTACTCCTTCTCAGACTCCTTTGTTGGACCATTGATGTCCCACCCCACCCCCATGCATGAGTGTGTCTCTTTGCCTTGTCTCTCCCTCTCCCTCTCTCCCCCTCCCTCCTCTATCTCTGTCTCTCTGTCCTTGTCTCTGTCTCTCTCTCTCCCTTTCTCCCTCCCTTCCTCCCTCCCATCTCTTGTGTCTCTTTGTCCTTATCTCTATTTCTTTCTCTCTGTCTCTCTGTCCTTGTCTATCTGTCTGTCTGTCTGTCTCCCCCCTACTTCCCCCACTTGAGATGCTGATTTGGAACTGCTGGGGAGCACATAACTCCTGCTCACATGGCCACCTGACTTGGGGCAAGGGAAACTCCTTTAGAGCCTGGAAGGGCTCCCCAGGGAAAGAGTCCTTCCACTTGTCTTCATGTGGCCCCTTGGGAGCCCAGGGGCAGAAGATTCCTGCTTCCCTCGTCTGAAACAAACAAATAGAGGCATTTCCTTTGTCAGGAGGGAAAGCTTTGGAGGGGGCACTGCATTGACGGCAGGAGCCACAAGGAAGGAAGGTGGGCTGGGAGAGGTGGGATCTAGGACTAGGCTGAAAGGAACCTTGGAGACGAGTTAGTGCAACTACCTTGTTTTATGGATGAGGAAACAAGTCAGGAAAGACCGAGCAATTTGTGCGGTTACAGCTGTCTCAAGTCCTCCGATTTCAAATCCTCAGGCCTTTCAATTGATACCAGGATGCTTGGGCCTGGGTCTCCACAGTAGTACTTCCCTTTGCTTGATCTGAGAGACACTAATGAACTCTGGGGGCATCGGTACCTAGAGAGTACAGTGCAGCTCCAGTGGTGCTAGTATAAAGTGGTGACAGCAAGAGGTGTGGACGGAGGGACTCTAGGATAATTTATAATGGTCTGGTGACAGGGAGAGCCCTTTGGCCACCTGGCTAAGCTGGCTCTCTGTCCAGAGAGGTCCATGTGGCATTGGTAGTACAGCCTTGGCGCTCTCTCCCCATCCTGAGCCGGCATGTGATCGGGAAGAGCTGGTGAGCACTGGCCTCTCAACGTTCCTTTCCCCAAAAATCCCCTCTCCCACTGTCTCCAGTTGGATCAGTGCCTATAATTCCCCCATAAATTCCTGGGCAGAGGGTTCTTTGCGTCCGAGTTCCTTGAGTGATAGAAACAAAAGGACCATGAAGGAGGAAAGGTAGGCCTCTGTCCCTGCCTTGCCTCTTGTCCCGTCTCTTTTAACCTCTCCAGCAGAGTCTTCCTGGCAGATCCATTATGCTGCTGAGGTTCATAAGCCCCTCAGTCACCTAGGCCCGGGGCTGTATTGGAGCCAACTCAATCCAAGAGCTAATTGTTCAGTTCTCAGGATGAGCAGCTGTACCTCAGAAATCTAAAAATGCTGCGTATCAGGGCTTGGTTTATTGTTTTGTTGGTTGTCTAGACTCATAGAAGTGATGGAGAAAATTTTAATAATGCAGAGTAAACCTACAGTGCATCCTGAGTACATTTACCCCACCCAAGCAGTCGTTAAATATTTACCACCATCCTCCTGCCTACGTTCCTAACCTTGAGTCATGGATTTAGAGGTGGAAAAAACTGACGCGCGTGTCATTTGTCTTGTACCTTGGGCATGTGTAAAGGTCATTTTTATAACTTTCAGAATTTCAGAGTCAGATTCAGGAATGGATGCTTGAGCATGTTGCATGGAGTTTTCATGGAACCTCATCCCCCGGCCTTAACTCTGGGGCAATCACTGAAGGAGAGGCAGTCTGAGACGTCCCTGTACTGGAGAGCCTATTAAGAACTGAGTCATTCCAGTCTAGGTAGGAATGTTAATTCCTGCCATCGCAAGGATTTACCAACACAATGCTCATTATTGTGTCCTTCAAAGATATAGTAATGGAAAATTATGAAATTTTATGATATTTATAAGTTGGTCCATGACAGGGGTGTGGTGCCTGAGGCAGTAATCTGAAAATCACTCTTCCTGTGTGGCTCACCTTGGTGCACTCACTACCTTACTTCCCCACCCTTGCAGAGTGTAGATGAAGAATGACCTTCCCTTCTCCTATTTAAGCTAGGGTGAGGGAGTGATGATGCTCTCTACCTCAAGTGGTCCTTTGAGCCAAGAGAATCTTGTCCTTCTTTCTTGCCCTAGTACTGCTACGGACACCCATTCAGGACTAAGGAATCTGATAATCTCAACTCTACACGCCCGTGTTATTTGGGGAATTATACCAAAACATCCAGCCACTTCTGGGATAAAGAAATGCTGGCCTTGCTGCGGTCATTCAGTGTTCCCTGAAGGGCCAAGTCTAGCCCTTGGCAGGGCAGAATCTTCGTATCTTCATCACACATTTAACTTGGAACTTTTTGAGTTTCTGGCTACTGGTAGTCTTCAATAAATGGAGACTCAGTGGCTATTTGTCAGTAATATTGTGGAGGGGATTTCTACTCAATGACCTCAAAGGTCCCAACTCTAAGAGTCTTTGATTTTTTTATTCATCTTGTGGATCCCACTTCCATAGATACTGCAGTGGTGCTTGGAAATCACAAGAGGACATCGCTTTTGCCCCAGGGTGAATGGCAGGGATATTTGTATGGGTTCTCAGATGGTTGGGAGAGAGGAGAGGAAGGACCCATTCATAGTTTTGCTTGAGGATATAGAATTTAATTTATTACATATTATAATGTAACATCATTATAATATCATATATAATATTATGTTATATACAGAATTAAATTATATGTTATATGCTGTTAGATTTATTCCATTGAGTATGATTATTACAATTAAACTACAGAGCCCCCTACCTCCTAATTGAAGCCAAAAATGCTTAATGCATTCGTTCTGCCAAATATTCAAGTGCCTGCAAGCTCCTCTGTGATAGAGGAATGTTGAGGTGCTATAAAATGAAGGAGCTGGTATAGATGACCTTTTAGGTCTCTTCCATCTCGTCTATGATTCTATAACTAGAGAATCTGTAAAGTTCAATCTAGTCTGAAATCCTGTGATCCCTTTTCCTGGCTATAAAAGCTTGCATAGAGTTTTCCTTGAAGAATGTA
This sequence comes from Vombatus ursinus, assembly GCF_900497805.2. Taxonomy (NCBI): domain Eukaryota; kingdom Metazoa; phylum Chordata; class Mammalia; order Diprotodontia; family Vombatidae; genus Vombatus; species Vombatus ursinus. The sequence goes on from NW_020954678.1 coordinate 934,143, forward strand.
TCGATTGAAACTGGTAGGGGAGAACATTGTAAGGGGAGAACATTGTAAGGGGAGAAAGTGGCATCAGCAAAGGTGTAGAGGGAGGAAAATACAAAGCTCAGAAGGTAGCAAGCAGTTCAATTTGACTACTCTATCAATAAGCATTTATTAAGTTCCTACTTCATGTTCAAGGCAGTGTGCTAAGTGCTGGGGATACAAAAAAAGAGGCAAAAGACAGTTGCTGCCCTCAAGGAGCTCATAATCTAATGGAGGAGATAACAAGCAAACAAATTCATACAAACTAGCTCTACTCGGGATAAATAGGAAATTATCAAAAGAGGGAAGGCAGTAGAGGTAAGAAGAGTTGAAAAGGCTTTCTGTAGAAGTTGGGATTTTAGTTGGTACTTGAAGGAAGTTGGTACCTGAAAGCTACCAGGGTGGCCAGAGGAAGATGAGGAGGGAGAGCATCCCAGGCATGTGGGACAGCCTGAACTGGGAGACAGGAGAGAGATGGGTTTGAATCCTGTCTTTGAGTCTTACTGTGTGGCCATGGTCAAGCCATTTAGCTCTCTGAGCCTTAGTTTCCTTATCTATAAAATAGGGATAGCAGCATGTATTCTCTGTAGGATTTCTGCCTGTCCTTCACTACTCTTTTGCCTCACATCTCCCCTTTCTCCAGTCCATCCTCCACACAGCTGCCAAAGGGAACATCCTAGAGCAGAGGTCCGACTGTGTCACTCTCAAGTGGATCTCAGGGATCCCGGAATCCAATACAAACTCCTTTGTCATTCATTGCCCTTCATCATCTGGCTCCAGCCTGTTGTCTTCTCTAGGCATTCAATGCCTTCATAACGGGCTCTAACCTTTCCTGCCTGTTTACACATCACTCCCCTTCACACAATCTTTGGTCAAGTCTTACTGGCCTTCCCACTGTTCTTCACACATGGCTTTCTCATCTCTGTGCCTTTGCAAAGGCTGTCCTCCATGACCAGAATGTCCTCCCTCCTTGTCTCTGACTCTTAGAATGACTGATGTCCTTCAAAGCCCAACTCAAACCCCTGATCTCCACCTGTTCCACCTTTTCCCCCCAAAATTAGCTTGTCTTTATTTTGCCTGTGTTTTAATGTGTAGGTTTTGTTTTCTTCCAATAGAATGTAAATTCCATGAGGGCAGTGATTGTCTAGCACATAGTAGGTGTTCAATAAATGTTTGTTGACTAATTGCTAATACTTGATGGTGATGATCATTACTACCCTGGCAGCCTGCGTAGGATGGACTGAAGAAGGTAGACCTATTAAGAAGCTACTGCCACCAGTTGTGGGATGGGGTGGAGAGATGGAGGGGTGAAGGGGGATAGATCACACATGGGTGCCCCAAGAAACAAACTCCCTTCTCTCCTTGCCCTTGGTGAACTCTGACTCCTACTCCTAGTTGAAATTGGGTCAGAGTGAAAGTGGAAAAGAAAAAGCCTCTCTTCCCAACTTTGTGTTTGCTCTAATCCATATCTTCCATATATACTTCTATTAGGGGGTGTGTGTGTGTGTGTGTGTGTGTGTGTGTGTGTATGTTTTGGAATACTGTTGTTCTATAAGAAATGACATATATACTTCTATTTATCTGAGAGTGTCAGCTCCTTGCAAGGAGGAATTGTTTCATTTGTTCTACTGGCTGCATCCCCATCACTTAGCACAGGGCCTGGCCCTAGGAATATTTGTTGAGTGAGGGAGCAGATAGCCCTTATTACAGCTGATTAATCAGAATCCCCTTTGGCAGAGGCTTGAGCTTAGCTGGAGGAAGACATAAGGGAGTGAGTGAATTTCCTGAACTCGGCTCTGCACTCTGGACCTCAGAGTTGGCTCTTGGTTTTTTCTGCTTTTGTGACTTCACCGGCACATTCCATTTTCCCGTTGACTTTACCTAGTTTGCTAATTCAACATAACCTTGAGCCTACTGAGACATACTTCCTCTCTTAGCTCCTTGCCTCATGTTGGAGCTGGGGGCAGGGGAAGCTGGGGTCATTTCTCTGACTCTCTCCAGAATTCCAAATGGCCCAGCCATCACAGAGCCATGGGCCTGTTTAATCAACCAGGGGTGGGAGGAGGAGAGAAAGGAACTTCTACCCAGGAGCTGCTGGCACCAGTGGTAGGTGTGATAATGGTTAGTGCTGCAAGGTGCCCAGGGCCCTGACGGTGCCTGCCTCTGCCTGAGCCTGGCCTCCTCCTGACCAGAGAAGCTCTGAGCTCAGGAGCTCCAACCCTGGGGACGTCCTCTAGAGTTCCCTGTTCCATGTTAATGATTTCTATTTCCGACTCTGTCCCCCCTCTGTCTATTAGCTTATCTATCTCCCACTGCCCTGCCTGTTTTCTAAAAGTCCTCATTTTCAGGCTCACCCCATCAGCTTCCAGCTACTCTAGTTCTGGGAGTTTTAATTATAATAACAACACCACCCATTTATATAGCATTTTAAGGTTTATAGAGCATTTACCTCACAACAACTCTACAAGGTAGATATGGCAAGTAGTGTTATCCCCATTTCACAGATGAGAAAACTGAGAGAAGTGCGATGACTTGCTCCAGATCACATCTGGTCAGAGCAAGAGTTAGGATTCAAACTGAGGTCTCTCCTGACTCTGAGGCCAGGGTTCTTTCCACTGAACCTAGCTACCTCCTTCAACGAATTCATTCTTATCCCATAAGATTTAGGATTGGAAGGGGGCCATAGAAACAATGTAGTCCAACCCCTTTATTTTACAGACAAGGAAACTGACCCAGAAATTTGCCTCCAGTCTCACCTGGAGTAAATAACAAAAGCCCCGGGTGTGAACCCAGGCCCTCTGCCTCCCAATTCATTGGCACTTGCACTGCAGTGAATGGGGATCGATTGGTGGGAAGAGGCTATCCTTGCATGTCTCCCTTCCCCAGGATTAATTCTCCTGTCTTTGTCCTTTGCCAGGATCCTCAGGAGAATGGAACTGTGACCTCTGCCAGTGCCCAGGGCACAAATCCTAACACGGATCCAAAGTGTAAATCAGTGGATTTCGAAAAGGTAAGTGACTCAGACGACGGAGGCAAGATGTGGCTGGGGAAGGGAAAGAAGTAATTATTGAAGATGAGGAGAAGCTTCCCAATTGGTCTGGGCCAAAGTTATAGGCAGGGCCCCAACATACTAGAGATGGGAGGGCCCTGTTTTCTGCCACAGGGAGGGAGGGAAGGAAGGTAGAAAAGAAGGAAAGGAAAGGAAAGGAAGGAAAGGAAAGGAAAGGAAAGGAAAGGAAAGGAAAGGAAAGGAAA
>NW_020954678.1:937422-952804 GCF_900497805.2 Vombatus ursinus
AAGGAAAGGAAAGGAAAGGAAAGGAAAGGAAAGGAAAGGAAAGGAAAAGGGGAAGGAAGGAAAGAAGGGAGAGAGAGAAGAAAGGAAGCATTTATCAAGTACCTACTATGTGCCAGCATCTGTGCTATAATATAAAATAACATCTCATTGGTTCCTCACAACAGACCCTAGAAGTAGCTATTATTATTATCACCACTGAGGCAGACAGCAGTTAAGTGGCTTTTCCAGAGTCACACAGCTAACAAGTTTGGAAGTGAAGATTCCAAATCAGGTCTCTATTGACTTCAAGTTCAACACTGCACTGCCTCTGTCAGAGGAATGAATGAGTGAGTGAATGAATCAATGAATGAACAACAGTGATACTGACCTGAGGAACAAGAGGAGAGAGGATAAAAACCTCTTTTAGTGAGCTTTTTGAGACATCACCTCTGGCTGTTCCAGATGGCAGGGTTAGATGAAGATTCAGGCAAGTGCCTATGATAATGGATTCAATTGAGAAATATTGTTTTGGAGGATTTAGGGCTGTCTCAGAAACCCTAATGACTCAAAGAGGCATTTGTAAGACCACTGTCCTGTGGTTTGAAGGCAAATGCCATTTGTTAATTAGCTAGGCTTTCCCAGCTAATTAGGAGCTGGGCCTTCCCACTTCAAAAATGGGGATGGTTAGTGGTTAAGTATAAAGAAGGAAGGGAGAAGGGATCAGTCCCTTGGGAAGTGCCCAGCCAAGGCTGGGGAAGACTCTGGATTCTAGCCCTACCCAGTGGGATTAGGCACTCTGCCATGGACAGGGAGAATGGGCCACCAGTCAAGCATTTACTACTCAATCATTTAGTCAGTGTGTAAACATTTCTTTTTTTTTTCTTAATTTTTTTTATTTTAGACAAGTGCTAAAACTTAAATACATAATAAGAAAAGAAAAAGAAACATTATAAACAAATATAAAATAAGAAAAAAACAAAAAATGTCATGTGCACAGCAGAACATAGGAAAGGATTCAAAATATATAGTAATCTATACATATTTCTTAAGCCCAGCAGCCTTCTTTGTGTCCGGTGGTGGATTAGACACAGGTGATTCCAGTGAGAATGAAACAAGCCCAACTCTGAGGGGGCTTACATCTATCCGTGGGGACACCATGTAGATAGGTAGATATAGATAGATAGACCTACACACACATACGTGCATCTATGTGTGTATATATACATATAACACATATTTATGTATGTATACATATGGATATATATGTGTGCACACATAGATGCAGGTACGTGTGTGTATGTATACAAAATAACTTTACAGAGAATAAGAACAAAGTGGATAGATGTGAAGTAATGAGGGAGAGGGTTCTAGTTAAGGGATGAGGACAGGCTTCATGTAGAAGGTATGTCTTGAACGATGAAAGGAATTCTATGAGACAGGTGGGGAAGCTGGCTAGTGCCAAGGCATTGAGATGGAAGATGGCGTCCCATGTGTGAAGAACAAAGGAAACCATTTTGACTGAATTGCAAAGCCAGAGCACCGTGGCTGCATTGTGGGAAGGAAGTGATATTCACAGAGGATCTCAAAGCACTTTCTTCACAGGTCTTATTCTTCTTTATTCTCCCAACTTCCTGGGAGATCTAGAGGGTGGTGTGGGTAGTATGATCTCCATCTGATCAAAAGAAAAGCACATCCAAAGTCACACAATTTACATGTTCCCATAGAAATATTGAAGGAAGGACTTTAGTTTTCCTTCTCTTTGCCTCAATGTTTGGTCCCTTACAAGGGCAGCAAGGCCATTCTAAGGGCATTTTCACTGGCAGGTTCTCCCACGGATGGGAGATATAGAGAAATTCAGAGGGATTTTCCTGAAGCCATTTGGGGCCTTTGGGTCCTGCCATCTTGGGATTCTCTGGGTGTGTGTAGGAAAGGCACCAGATATGCAATGCTTGACCCAGAGAAAAGAAGAAAGCTCGGGCTGGACACAACTGGACCCTGGGCCTCTGGAAAGGGAATAACTCTACAGGAAGGGACAAAGACTTGAAACAGGGAGAAATCTGGGCATTTAGTAGATGTTTCATAAATGTTTGTTGACTAAGAAAAGCTAACAACATTCTCTTGACTTCGGTACATGGAGCTTGGGCAGTAAAGGGGAAAGGAAATCTTTCACAGAAATGCTAGCAGGACAGGATAAAGATGGGGCCACTGTTGAGAAAATGCCAGTGGGTCTGAGGTATTTTGAGAAAAAAGAATAGTATCAATGGTCTTGATTTCTGCTCATCAGTCTGGGGCTTTGCTTGACTTGCTCTACCATCTGTGGATTGCTGTTGTTTTGAAAATGATACCCAATCCATCTCATTCTCTGAACAGATAAAGCTCAGACAAAAATAATAACAATAATAATCACAACAAAAATAATAATAGCTTTTATATGGTGTTTTGTGATTTGCAAAGTGCTGTCAGTTCTATCCTCACAGGGAAGCTATTGTTATCGCCATTTTTCTGTAAGATTTTCAATGCACTTTACTAATATCACCTCATTTTATCTTCACAACAACTCTGGGAGGTGGGAGAGGGAATAAACATTTATATAGCACCTACTATGTGCCAGGGACCATGCTAAGTGCTTTACAGATATCTCATCTGATTCTCACAACAACCCTACCAAGTAGATGCTCTTATGATCTCCCCAAACTAAAGCAAACAAGGTTAAGTGACTTGCCCAGGATCCCATAGCTAACAAGTATCTGAGCCTAGATTTGAACTCAGGCCTTCTTGACTTCAGGTTCAGCTCTCTGTCTACTGCATCACCATAGAGGTCTTAGAACAACAGCTGCCCCTCTTCTCAGATCCCTCCACTATGTGACAGGTAACTGTCTTCTATGTATAAGAGTGGAGTTCTATCTCCTACACATGATTAATCAGTCAAACAACAAGATAAATGAGGAACTAAGGAATTTTGCTGTTTGCTCATCCCTATGATCCTTTGTGTGGGTAAGCCTATAATCAATCTAAAAGTATCACAGGACTTTTGGCCTTTGGAGGAAAGGCAGATGACAGCTTTCAGCAAAATATCTTGTCAAAAACCTAGCCACCTCTGTAGGGCTATATGCAAGACCAGTTGCCCAGTGGCGAACTCACTTCAGCAATGGGCCAGTCAAGTGATGGAGGCCCCTGAGGAGGCAGATGCTCGCACTCATGCCAGAGGGCAGCCAAGAATGAGACCGAAGAAGTGTTACACTCACTTACCCCTCCGCTGAGCAGGTCAAGAAACAACAAAGATCAGGTGGAGAAAAGACCTCCAGCCAAGACTCGGGAGACTTATTTGAGAATAAACAGATTTGCCAAAAAAAGAAAAGGCCCTTCCTGAGAGCAGAGGAAGACAAATGTCTTTTAAAAATATATAAGTTGGTTCATGAGTACCCTATGCATCCACATCGGTCTGTGCACAAAGATCCCCTTTTGCCTCCATGTTGGAATTGTTCCCTTTGGTGTCTTCAGAATTTCTTTCTTAAAAGCTTCCCCTTCCCTCTGGAACTGACTTCCCCTGCTCTAGGTTGTGTCAGGTGTGTGGTTCCTGTCTTCTTAATAAACTACACAGGCCATATTTGTAATAATAGCTGACTTTTTTTTTCTTTTTGGTGAGGCAGTCAGGGTTAAGTGACTTGCCCAGGGTCACACAGTTGGTAAGTTTCAAGTTCTGAGACTGGATTTGAACTCAGGTCCTCCTGACTCCAAGACTGGAGCTCTATCTACTGTGCCACCTAGCTGCCCCGTAATAGCTGACTTTTTAAAAGGAGTTTAAAGGTTTTATTTTGTATTTTTAATGCCTGTTGTTGCTTCATCTCATTTATTTATCCCTTCCTCCTCCCCTACCCAACAAACTATCCCTTGGAACAAAAATTAAAAAAGAAAGAAGGGAAAAAGCATTTCAGCAAAACCAACAACCAAAGCAAACGTATCTGACAACATATGCAGTATTCTCTACCTGATGTGGTTTAGGGGTTCATGGGTGCTGGGACCCCAGTATCACAACACACAGGTGCTGCCTGAAAAAATTGGACCCAAGCCTTCTTTCAGCCAAAGACAAGGTTTATTAGAACGTCCATCATATTGGGCAGACTCTTAAGGAGTCTGAACATTAGTAAGGCAGTGGCTAGATTATAAGAATCTCCGCATCTTAATTACATTGCTGTGGTCCTGTCACATGGTATGTTATTTTCCTGATTCTGCATCAATTTATATAAGTCTTCCCACACTTCTCTGAATTCTTCATATTGTCATTTCTTGAGCAGTACTAGTCTATTACATTCATGTACCACAATTCCCCAGTCAATGGGTACTTAACTCTGTTTCCAATTCTTTGCTACTACGAAAAAAAAAAAAAAAGATGCTGTTATGAGTATTTTGGTATGAATAGTTTGCAATTCTTCTGACAATCAGGTTTATCCAGCACTTTATAGAACCTGCATGGCACAATGGGTAAAGTGCTCCATTTAGAGTCAGAGAATTTGGGTTAGAATTCTGCCTCTGCTCCTTACCCCCTCTAGGCCTTTGGGCATATTTTCCCCTTATGCAGAATGAGAGAGTTTAATTAGATGGCCTCTAAAACTGAAAAGCTATGAGGTTATGGTCCTTTGCATATGAGGGACACAGGTAATGTTGATTTGTTCCCTGTTGGCCTGGTCTCGGGTCAGCCTCCTTGGATAACACCACTTCCCTCCCTTTCCCTAGGTGGGGCAGCTCAACAGTGTCAGGGGTCCAGGAGAGGGTGTGGTATCAGGAGGGGGTTTTTGTTTGACTGGGGCCTGGCTGGCCTGGCAGGCAGTAAGTGGACAAATTCTAAAGAGGAGAGAAAGCTGTCAGGCAGGGAGAAAAGCACTGAATGCTTTAAGTATTTTTTTTTTGAAAGAGAATGCACCTAACAGGAGAAATCAACCCTGATTGATGGACATTTAAATGAGGAGGTAGGCTAAAAAGGAGGGAGAGGGAAGGGGGTAGGCTCTTTAGGAGGAATTCCTGTTTTCAGGTTTATAGTATTAATTCCTCACCTGGCCCTCTTCCCGACTTAGTCATGCCGAAGAGCCCCAGGGGAAAGCTAAGTCTCTTCTGGTTGTAGTTAGAAAGTAAACAGAAGTCATACACCTGCCTGAGTGTCTCTCTCGGGTAGGTAACCTGCTCTGAGATCTCGAACGTCCCCTTTCTAGCTGAGACCCCAGAGCAAAGGAGCCACTCCTACGTCAGGTCTCCTACATCAGGAAGACCCTGGCCATATTGGACATAATGAGCGAGCTCCAGGGTAGGGGCTTACAGTATGGAGCCCCCAAGCAGAGGGGCAAATTGCGTGGCTCTCTAGAGAAAGCTTGGGGGGAGAAAGGTACTCGTTGGCCTTACCTACAGATTATTTACATATCTGTTGTGCCACCTAGGGCGCTATTTAGGTTAATCTTTTCTGGTTTGCATTCTATACCTGTATATTTAGGGCAGAATGGAGATATATGAAAAATTCGGAGAGGTGTGAAGGCCATGGCCTCTTCCTTTCCCACAATCAAAGAAAGGTGCTTTGCAGGGGAGGGGAGGAAAGAATTAGCATCTATTAAGTACCTGTGTGCCAGGCACTTCAGTAAGTGCTTTACGGCTATTATCTCCTTTGATCCTCACCGCAACCCTGGGAGGTTGGTGCTACTATTACTCCCACTTTACAGCTGGGGAAACTGAGGCAGATAGCTAGTAGGTGACTTGCTAATAAGTGTCTGAGGACACATTTGAACTCAGATCTTTCTGACTCCATGCCCAGGGCTTTATTCACTAAGTTCCCTAGCTTCAGGACAGCAGGGAAGGAAGTGGGAAAGTGGAGAGTGGGGGACAACCTGGCCTAAAGCACCGTTGCCTTGGGGGTGAGAGGAGAGGGTTCTTAACTGGATATGTGACCAGACAGGGAACCAGCCAATAGACTAAGTCACTGTTTTCCAGCCATTTAGGGGTATTTTGAAAGCTCTCTTATGTGCTTAATGAAAGTGTTTTTTAAAATTGAATTGTACATGATGTCCTCACAGCATTCAATTCAACTCTATCCAATTCAACGAGCATTTATTTATGAAGTCCAAGGCACTGTGCTAGGCCCGAGAGGTGCAAAAACAAACTGCCCCAGCATTCAAAGATCTTACATTCTACCAGGATGGGGGTGGAGGGAGTAGATGGGGCAGTGGATGGAGAAATAAGGCACACACACACATAAGCAAATATGACATTTATTCAAAATAATTTCAAGAAGGATAAAAGACCAGCAACTAGGATGCCCTTGGGCAGCCAGTCACACTTTTGTACTTTGGAGGATGCTATAAAGCTAGCGATTAGCAGGGAAGGTATTTCAGAAAGGGGGGTCAGTTTGTGCAGGCGCAGAGGAGAGATGTTGTATTTGCAAAATAGCTCACCAGGCAGTTTGACTGGAGCAAAGAGTACATATGTGAAGGGGGGTAATGAGAAATAAGACTGGAAACACGGGTGGGGACCTAACTGTGGAGACCTTCAAAGGCCAAGCTGAGGCGTGTGTATAGACTTTATCTATATCCTTTTTTTTGTCCGCACTGTTACTTAGACTCTAAGCTCCTTGAGGGCAGGGACAGATCCATGCTTGCTGTTCTGTCCCCCGCACCTATGATGATTCCTGGCACACAGTAGGAGCTTAGTAGATATTTGTTGCTTGGTATTTTAGTAGAGGAATGACATCATCAAGTCAAACATTTTAAGATAATTAATTTGACAGCTGTGTGAAAGATGAATTAGAAAAAGGCCTGTGCTAGGATGGAGGCTCTTTGAGTGGAGAGAAGGGGAGAGATGGGAGAGAGATTGTGGAGGTATAATGGATGGTTTGGCATTGATAGGATATGGAAGCTAGGGCACTTAGGTGGTGCAGTGGCTAGAGGGCTGGACCGTGAGTCAGGTAGATTCGAGTTCAAATCCAGCCTCAAACACATACTAGTTCTGTGACCCCATCCAAGTCCCCTAACCTCTTTCTGCCTCAGTTTCCTCAATCATAAAAAGCAGATCATAATAGCATGTACCTCACAGAGTTGTTTTGAGGATCAAATGAGATAATATTTGTAAGACATTTAGCCCAGTGCCTGGCACATAACAGGTGCTGTATAAATGCTTATACCTCTCTCCCCCTCCTGCCTTCCAGGGTTATCAGGAGGATAAAAGGAGGTGATATTTGTAAAGTGCTTTGCAAACTTTAAAATACTATGTAAATGCTAGTTGTCATTATGGCTCTACAATGGCTGGAAAGATAAAGTGGGATTCCTCTGTGGGTTCTGGTGTGTTGGACTTTGTGGAGAAATGCTGTGGAGAAATTGGTTAACAATGGGTACCTTCTGGGTACATAGCTCTGGACTGAAGGCTGGATGGAGACTGGAAAAGGTACCAGGCAGCCAGGTGTGAAGGAGAAAGCTATAAATTTGGTTAGAAAACTTGGGTTTTAATCACCGCTCTGTTATTCCCTGCAGCCTTAGATGACTCTACTTCTCTCCCTCTTAACCTTGGACATATCTTTTCTTTTTTTTTTTTAATTAATTTATTTTGATTTATCAACAATCACTTCCATATGCTTTTGAGTTTAAAATTTTTCTCCCTTTTCTCCCCACCACCCTTCCCAAGACGGCACACAATCTGATATAGGCTATACATACATTAGTGATGTTGTAAGTAAGAATTAGAACCAATAGGAGGAACCACCAGAAAGAGGAAACAAAACTCAACAGAAGAGGGAAAAAAGAGCAAATAGTATGCTTTGATCTGCATTCCAACTCCATAGTTCTTTCTTTGGATGTGGCTAGCATTTTCCATCACGAGGCCTTTGGAGATGTCTTAGATCCTTGTATTTCTGGGAAGAGTTAAGTTTATCAGTATTAGCTTGGACATATCTTTTCAATCAATCAACAGGCATTATGATAGGTTGATAAAGTTTTGAAGAAAAAAAAAGAAAGAAAAATGACAGCTGCTGGTGGGGTTGTGGGCAAACACGTACACTAAAGCATTGTTGGTGGAGCTGTGACCTGGTCCTGCAACTCTGGCAGAAAGCTACTAAACTGTACATATACCCTTTGACCCAGTCACCACTTTTGTTGTAGTTGTTTAGTCATTCTCAATTACATCCAACTCTTCATGACCTCATTTGAGCTTTTCTTGGCAAAAATACTGGAGTGGTTTGCCATTTCCTTCTCCAGTTCATTTTACAGATGAAGAAACTGAGGTAAATAAGGTTAAATGACTTGCCCAGAGTCACATAGTGAGACAAATAAAAAACTCAAGGGACAGTTTCTGGGTAATTAACAATCAATTTATTAATTATACTATCTAATATTCAATAAATCGACAGTCAGTGCTTTCTAACAGTAACCAAAGACACCTAATGGAGACACTGAATGCCTTAAGTATTTTTTTTTTTTGAAAGAGAATACATCTAACAGGAGAAATCAACCCTGATTGGTGGACATTTAAATGAGGAGGTAGGCTAAAAGTCTTCAGCTTCTCCTACTGAGAAAGTGGCTTGATCATGATGAGACTCAGCCACCTCGAGCAGTCTGGACAGAGGAGTCCATCTGCACCCAGACCATTCTGGTTGGTTTTCTCCTTCATGAGCTGAGTCACTCCAAACTGCAGTGGAGGGGGTGCAAAGACTTGGGCTTCTTCCCTAAGGGTAAGAATTCATCTAGATTAGATTCTCTTTACCCTCTACACAGAAGTAAGGTCTCTTAGTTGGGTGGGGTCCTGCCAAAGATGGATGAGCATGTACTCAGAGGACCAGGGCAATCTCCTCTGTCAGTCATGTCCTTCAGAGACTAGCTGACTGACCTGCAGGGGCTGGTCCCTGAATGAGGAAATAAGAAGCCTGGGTCCTAGTTAATAATGGATTATTAATATGATACCAAACAATCGTTTCTCTCGACAGGTAGTAAGGATCTGAGGCCAGATTTTAACTCAGGTTTTCCTGAGGCCTGGCATTCTATCCACTGTGCCACCTAGCTGCCCACGCAGACCATTTGGTCTATACCCCAAAGAGATTAAAGAAAGAGGAAAAGGACCTACGTGTACAAAAATATTTATAGAAGCTTTTTTGTGGTGGTGCTACACTCAGCCACCATCAGCCATCTGAAATCAGAGTGTCAGAAGGGGGGATGTATGTTAGAAGAGGAGATGGCATGAAATGGAAGAGAGGGAGTCCCAGAGGCTCAGGTACCAATCCTGCTCCTGTCAGTTAACCATTAACCATCTGCATTTGGGCAAGTTACTACCACTGTGAGTCTCCTTATCTATAATATAAGGAAAACAATCTTTGTCTCACAGCGGTTATGAGGAAAAAGCTTAGTAAACCTTAAAGTGCTTGATAAACATCAGTTGTTTAGTCTAAGTTTCTCTACAGAGCTGCTGCCTGCCCCTCCCCCCTCTGAAAACCTCTTCAGAACAGCGGCTTTCTCCCCCACTTTCAGCCTCCTTCTGAGAACCCCTGAGGCATTTGGAGGCCAGGAGAGTATTTTCCATCTCCCTGCTCCTTCCCCCAAAGAATGAGTGAGTCAAAGAACAAATCACAGAAACTTTAAGTGATGTTTTCCAAGAAAATGACAGCAGGACAAAAGACCCAAACTTTTGGAATGTAACCAAAGGCATCCTTAGTGGGCAAAGTCCATCTCTAAACTCCTTCATTGACAGAAGAAAGAGCAAGCTGATCAATGAATTGGGCATGTAACTTAAAAACTGGAAACGATTCAGAGAATTTAAACAAACAACCCGCTAAACTCAAAAATAAAAATTCCAAAAGTCAAAGAAAGCACCAACAAAATTGAAAACAAAAACCCACTAAATTGATAAATAAAACCAAAAATTGCTTTAAAAAAAAAAAGCATAAGGACAGCTAGGTAATGCAGTGGATAGAGCACCGGCCCTGGAGTCAGGAGGACCTGAATTCAAATCCAGCCTCAGACACTTGACTCTTACTAGCCATGTGACCCTGGGCAAGTCACTTAACCCCATTGCCTAGCCAAAAAAAAAAAAAAAAGCGTAGAACTACGTTATATATAAATAGTACAATGACTGTATCTGACACTATATACAACAGTCTGTCCTAGCACTCCCCCACATCTCTGCCATGTGAGGATCATGGTATGTTTCATTATCTGTTCTGGAACCTTCTAGCATTTTCTGAATTCAGCTTTCTTTTCATGCTCTTTTCATTTACTATGGGTTTAGTCTACCATAGTATATATTGCTCCCTGGGTTTTGTTCATTTCACTCTAGATCAGTTTGTACTCATCTTCCCAAATTTCTCTGAATTCAGAGAGTTTAGGATTTGGTTGGGAGGCAGCTCGGGGAGCGGATCAGATGGTTTACAAGTAAGTTTAATCTGAAGTAGAGTGTGGAAGCATGTAAAAAGACCAAGCAGAAGGCCCCTTAAAAGGGGAAAGGCTTGGCAGACGTGGTTTTCCTCGTTCTGTCCCTTCATCTTGCTTTTCTTCTTGAATCCCTACCCCCACCCCACAACATTGTCTTCCCGTTCTGTCTGTGCCCTAACCGGGGCACTTTACTTGGCTGTCGTGAGCCTGATAAGCTCTTCCCATAACAATAGAATGCAGGCCAAGTAAGGTGAGCCAGGGGTGGAACCCACAGAGGGGGCTAGGGAGCTGAGAGTCTGAACTGAGAATTGCCCACGGTCAGAGCCCAAGGTACTTCCGACACCCAATTTCTTGGAAGTCCTTGGCTAGAAGTGGAGTGAGTTGCAGTAGAGAGGGAATCCGTGGCATGGTACCGGTACCCACACTTGCTGGCATCCCCCCTGCCATTGGTCCCCTGCAGGTGGTATGGCCCCTCCCCTGGCTGGGCGCTCAGACAGCCCATAGCTGGAGGCTGTAGTTACTGGAAAACAGCCCAGCTGCAAAGAAAGTTTCCACTTTGGGGGTTATGCTTTTCCTCTGGCTGTCCCCCTTGCCTGGAGTGCCCTCTCTCCTCACCTCTGCCTCCTGGAGTCTCTGGCTTCCCCCCAAACTTCTCTCAGATCCCCACTCTCCCCACTCCCCAGCCCCTACTGCTATTGCCTTCCCTCTGAAACTACCTTCCATCGATTCTGTACAGATCTTGGATGTTCTTAGTTGGTTTTTACTGGTTGTCTCCCCATTGGCATGTGAGCTCCCTGAGGACAGGGAGGCATTTTTTTCTTTTCTTTGTATCCCCAGCACTTCGTAAGTGCTTAATAAATACCTCTGAACTGATGGACTGTTCTGTTCACAATACTAGCCCTTCTTTCCTTCCTCTGCTGTCTTTCCCAGCCTTCCTCCTGTGTCCAAAAGACAGGATATTTTCCCATGTTTCAGATTTGAGTTTGCTAGAACAATTGGCCCTTCTAGTTCTGACTCGTTCTGCAGTAGCATCAGCTGTCCATCTCCTGCCTCATCCTCACAACCTGGGGTCTCCCAGGCAGGAGGTGACTCTGTGGGAGCTTCGAAGGCTTCCTGTTTGATGCCAAGGACACATGGGAACTTGGGATATGGTGGCTGAGTGTTGGGAGGAAAACCTGCAAGTTGGGAGTCTCCGTGTCCTGCCTTTCTCCTTTTTTCTGACCCTTGCCTCCCACCCCATCTTGGCTTCCTAACAATGCCCTTCTGGCTGTTGACTGTTGTTCCTGTCCTGCCCACTCTCAATGGCCCTTTTCCCCAGTGCCCTAACTTCAGCTGGGAGCCACATTCTTGACATAGCTCCTTCTGCCCCCCTCTCTTCTCCTCTCCCCTTTGTAGGTGGAGCCCCAGAGCCCATGTGGGATATGAAAAAAAGTGGGTGAGGGATGGGAGTGACAGAGGGAGATAGACTGCTTGAGGAAGGGGCTTGGGTCAAAGCAACATTGACCTGGCTCTGTTTCCCTGCCAGCTTGCCCAGTCCGCGTGTCTAGGTCCCTTTGCCCTGCAAAGGACACTACCTGTATGTCTGACCTGGAGCTCACAATGCTGCCTGGGCAGATTTCAGACGCCAAGGGGAGAACTGGAGAGAAGAACTTTCTTCAGCATTTCTTCCTCTTTCAGCACTGTCTCATGTTGCTATGTTGCCTGGCGCCCTTCTTCCCTGGGTTGGGCTGAGCTGAACTGCCTGGATGAAGTTTCTTGAGGAATCTGGGGAAGAAAACTCCCATGAGACACTCAATTTCTTGTCCTCCTTCCTCTTCCCACCCCCATGTTGAAGAACCAGAGATCTCTGTACATGCAGGCTTATATAGACTCCCAAATTCACTGGGTAGGAAGAGGCAGGCACCAGGAGATGCTGCCTCAGCCTGAGGATGAGGGGAGCTTTAATAGGAAGGTCATGAGACACAGCCAGCCCTTGGGAAGATTGTGAAGTAAGCAAAATCTGTTTTGTTTTAAAATGTGTTTTATTGAGGCCTATTGTCTTTACATTCAAATCTCCCCCCCCACCCAGCCCACAACACTGAACTCCCCCCCCCCATGTGATAAAGTAAACCAATTAAGCAAAAACAATTACTTCAGCTACAATGTATGCAGCATTCTGTCCTCATATTCTTCTGGAAGTTTGATTGGTATAGTACTGACTAAGTAAACTAATTTAGATAAGATTATTGTTTTTATTATTTTGATCTGACCTATCCATGAACAAATTTTTTTTTCCCCAATTATCTAGGTCTGTGTTTTTGCAAAGCGTATTTCACAAATTCATATAGTCCCTGGGTGAATCTTAGAAGATATACTCCCAAGAATTTTATAACTTCAACAGTTATTTTGAATGGAATTTCTCTTTCTAGCCCTTCTTGATGGGTTTTGTTGGTTATATATAGGAATGTTTATGATTTATGTAAATCCATCTTATATTCTGAAGCTTTGTTGAAGTTATTAATTATTTCAATTAGTTTAGGTTGGCTTTCTAGGGCTCACTAAGTACACATCATATCATCTGTAAAAGGTGATAATTTGTCTTCTCCTTGCCTGTACTTATTCCTTCAATTCCTTTTTCTTATCTTACTATCACCAGCATTTCTAGCACTTTAGTTAAGTAGGAGAGGTGGTAATGGGCATCCACAAAGATTTTCTAATGCACCTTCTGCTTTTTCTCAGTCTTACTCACCAATCCCAGGGACCTTCATTTCTTCATCCTTCCTACCCTACTTCCACCACTAAAATGTGCTCCATTGGAATTAGCCTGCTAGTCATCACATTGCAAAGGGTCAGATAAATTAATCCATACTAAGCTAGGAGATATAAGTAATGAGCAAAGAAGCAAGGTGGGGCTTTCAATTAGGAGTCAGAAGGTGAGTTCTAACCTTGGCTCTGAAACTAAGTAACTGTGTGGCTTTGGAATGAATGAATGAATTTTTAAAAAGCATTTCTTAGGCACTTACTATGTGCCAAGCTCTGTGTTAAGTACTGAGGATACACGGAGAAAATCAAGATGGTCCCTGCCCTTAGAGAGCTTACATTCTAATGGGGAGAAACATCTCATGGGAGATTTCAGCTACTGGTCAAATGGAATAGTGGTCCATAGGGTGCAGCTGCAAAACAGATGGTAATTCATCTTCTTTAGTGCCATTGATAAAAACAAACATATCCATTTCCAATACTAAATGACTTAATGGTGCCTAGGACTTTGGCAGCAAGAATGTTCTCTTCTGGGTTTTCAGTAGTTGTAAAGGAGGAAAGGGTTGGAGTAGCTGCCATGCCAGTTGCCAGACTGGATTTCCAGAAGGGTTGTTTCCCTTGATGATGTCCGTCTGTAGTGGACTGACAGGAAGCAGACGGGGATGGGAGATGAAGGGTGGCAGTGTCTCAGAGTACTGCTATTCGCCTGGCTCTAGGGCTTAGCTGCCTGTCAATGGCCATAGGTAGGCAGTTGGTATTGGTGGAAATGAGGAGGAAGTGGTACAGCTAGTGCAAGAGTACAAAGATATAGGAGAGTGTTGTGTGTGAAGACCCCCAAAAAGGCCAGTAGTAGTTTGACCATAGAGTACGGGGCAAGGGGAAAAGTGTATAAGAGCATAAGTCAGAGCCAGGTTGTCAAGGTTAGGTTTAAATGCCAAGCAGAGAAATTGATATTTGATCCTAAAGGCAATAACTTTAACATCTGCAAACAGACATCGTTTATAATAAATATCACCATCTAGAATGATTATCTCAACATCCCAGGGACCGTTTATATTACAACCACATTAGCACTGTATGCAGTAAATAGAGTACAATCCAAAATCTCCCTTCACGGCCTGCTTCGGTGTTTAGAGGTCTAACTGACACATAGGACAAATCCATCACGTGCACACGTTGTGATGGCATAGATATACTTGTAACTGACATTTAGCTAAGTGCCCACCTAGCCTTTGAACTGCTTGGTGATGCCAGTCATTCCAGCTTGTGCATGGTTGTGTAGGTGACAGTGACGGCGTCAGTGACAAATGCACCTCATCTCTGATAACCATCACTCTCTGGTGCAGGCTGCGCCCAGTCCTTCCAGGCTAGCCTCCATAGGCAGGACAAAGGACTTTTGTGGCTCTGTGTAGGCCAGCCCTGGTGAATGTGTGAGGCAGTTGACCAGACTTTAAAGAGTTGGTTCATGTTTGTCAGTCCAACATTCTTGAAATTATTTCAGCTGTTTCAGCACAAATTGACCTGTCTTACCTTTTTGCTTCTGGTTCTCATTAATCGTAAATCTACAAATGAGACGATGCAGTGGTTTCACAGTAATAGCTTAATTCATAATAATGATAACTAGCATTTATATAGCACTTTAAGGTTTGCAAGGTGCTTTACAAATATTATCACATTTTATGCTCACAACAACTCTGAGAGGGAGGTGCTGTTGTGCTCATTTTACAAATGAGGAAACTGAGGCAGACAGCAGTTAAGTGACTTGCCCAGGGTCACACAGCTAGTAAACATAAGCAGCTGAATTTGAACTCGGGTCTTCCTGACTCCAAGCCCAGAGCTCTATCTACTGTGCCACCTAGTTACTAGTTCTTGACACTTCCAAGATAATGACTACCTAAAAAACCAAAAGGTCCTTAGGTCTGAAAAGTTCTTGGGAGGTGAGCAGACTCAAACTTTGCTGAGATACTGTCCCACACACATGACAGACGCCCTGCCAAGTCGGTCCTTGTCATTCAGACCAGCGTCTTCTAGATGGTCCAGCGCTTCCAAAGATAATGAGGTCATCTGGATCTCAAACTCCATCAACTGGTGAAAAGTGACAAGCTGCCTTAAGATTATTTGGGACATGGGACAGCTAAGTGGCTCAGTGGATAGAGCACCAGCCCTGGATTCAGGAGGACCTGAGTTCAAATCTGGCCTTAGACACATAACACTTACTAGCTCTACGACTCTGGGCAAGTCACTTAACCCCATTGCCTAGCCAAAAAAAAAAAAAA